>NW_012148064.1:2378336-2380306 GCF_000956105.1 Propithecus coquereli
CGTATTTTCAACGTGTATTTTTAAATAAATTTATGATGGTCTCGAACTCCTGAGCTCAAACAATCCGCCCGCCTCGGCCTCCCAGAGAGCTAGGATTACAGGCGTGAGCCACTGCGCCCGGCCCTAAATCTAACTTTTTATTCTCCCAAAACTTAACTACTAGTAGCCTAGTGTTGCCTGGAAGCCTTTGCAATAATGTACACAGTTGATTAACACATATTTGGTATGTTATATGTATTATAGTCTATAATATTACAATCAGATAAGCTAGAAAAAAGAAAATGTTATTAAGGAAATCATAAGGAAGAGAAAATCTGTTTACTATTCATGACATAGAAGTGGGTCAGCATAAGGGTCTTCATCCTTATTGTCTTCACGTTGAGTTGGCTGAGGACGAGGAGGAGGAGGAGGGATTGGTCTTGCTGTCTTAGGGGTGGCAGAGGCGGAAGAAAATCCAGATATTGTAAGTGGACCCGTGCAGTTCAAGCTCGTGTTGTTTAAAGGTCAGGCCAACTGTATTTATATATACACCCATGTGCATTCCAGGCCTGCCTGTGTTATAGATGACACAGTGGCATTTAGAGCATTTCAGGCACTTGTTCAAAGTCACACAACTGGTTGATGGCCCAGTAGGGACTTTTTTTAGATTATCTGAATATCCATCTAGGGGGCCTTCAACTACACTAAGTCTTTTATGAGTATGGTGTATCGTAGATCCTTTTACAGAAAAAATACAAGCACTTCATCCTTGATGCTGGGTAAGGGAGAGAGTTGATGACACTTATTAGCATTTGGGAGGCAGATGGCGTATGTGCGGGAAGACCTAGGTATGCACTGGGACGAATTGAGGGGAGTTTTCTATTGAAAATGTTTCTGAATATTTTCAGCTTCTTCTAATTGCTCTCCAGGTGAATAGCCTTAAGTGAATGGACAAAGACTACCGTTTCCCCTGGAGGTTGGGCTGCTAAAAGGAAAGTGATTCCTTCCAGATAGAGCTGCTCCTATGTTTAAAAACTTGAGGTTTAGTTGGGATCAGCTGGCTAGGAATTTCCTTGGAGTGCCAAGGGACTTAGCAGGTCAGAATTCCATTCACAGTATGATGATATTGATATTTGATAATTTCTAGCCCTGGATGTTGTGTTTATCTACCTTGTCTTTGCCTCTTGAAGACAGTAGGCTGTTTTCCTGAAATGAATGGTGAACACATAGTAATGATTTATTGTTTCAAGTAGTTCCTGATGATCATCTCACCCACTGCTGTGTGTTTGGGAGATTGGGTCCTTCCTTAGGATTTGCATTTCCTTTATACTTTATCTGTGCCATCTTGCTAATCATGATACGAATCTGAGTGAAAACCTTCATCAGTGTGTAAATAGGGCATTTCCTCACGATTACCAGTTGCTAGTTAATGTCTTAAAGCTTGCATACAAATAATGACCATCATTGCTTTACCATCTTCAGTAGTAGGCACCGTGCAAGGGGTTTACAGATATGTTTCTGTAATTCTCATCTCAACTATGCCTGTTGTGAGTATTCCTCGAGGGTCCCTGCCCTGTTTCTTAGGAAGCCCTTCCATTGACCCTTTGTCCTCTTCAAGCCTCCCACATACCCCATCTCCATCCCCACTTCCATGAATTCAAAGCTTGACCATAACAAAATGTCCATTCATAGGGAACATTTCTGCATTCTGTATTACTTTCAAAGCAGAACTGTAACTCAAAAACAATTGTGGTGTTTTAATTTGACAAGTGGCAGAGCTGCTAGCTCTTGTTTTGTTAGTGAGCCCTAAGTTGTAGCGTGTCTCCTCTTTCCCAGTGGATGAGATGTGCAGATGTATTTTATTTTCACTTCTCTGCATTTTGTTTCCTTTGAATATTAAGTGACATTAAGTCTGAGATATCGCGTAATGACAGAACTTTGTGATTCTGTACACAACACTGGATGCTATTTTAGATAGAGATATTTTAAAT
>NW_012148064.1:2380356-2383447 GCF_000956105.1 Propithecus coquereli
TGTCCAATTAATTTCTTTCTAATTTTAGTAGAGACGGGGTCTCGCTCTTGCTCAGGCTGGTTTCGAACTTCTGAGCTCAAACAATCCACCTGCCTCAGCCTCCCAGAGAGCTAGGATTACAGGCGCGAGCCACTGTGCCTGGCCAACTTGTGACTTTTATAAGAGGAGGATATCCATGTGGAATGAGGCCAAATGTAATTGTCAGGTAAAACATATTAGTTAAAGACGTAAATATATTGGAATAGACTCTGGGCTCTTATGTCAAACTTCAAACAGTCTTCATATATTTAAATAATAATTACAACAGAAATCCATACTCAGATTGTAGATTAAAATCTTTCAACTTTTAAAATAAAGATTTTTACAGTATTTAGAGGTTTTTACTGTAATGCCTTAATTTTGTTTCTAAAACATGTTATTTCACTGCTACTGATCTGGCACTGAGGATAAAAGGAGTTGTTATTCACAAATTTCTGACTTTTCAAATGGGCTTTGGAGAAAGACCAATACAGGTATCAGAACTAAAATATTATCTTTTTCTTGGATTCTTTCCTTCATTTACAAAGGTTCAAATTTGACTTTTACTTTAGTAGAAGGAACAAAAATGACAGGCAATATACTGCAGCAATATTATTGTTCTTGATATTAGCTTTTGTGGAAGCAATCTTGAAATTTCCCAATTAATTGAAAAGAGAAAGATATAGTCAGCAATTAGAAATATAGGAAAAGAGAATGAGATCAGTTTTTAAAAGGTTATAATTATTAGTTGTAATTTTTATTTGTTGTAATTTTATGCCATGTCCAAATTGTGTTGTGTTTCAGCATTTTTGAGAAGTGTTTTACGTATTTACAAACAAATTTATAGAAAAAGCGGTGTCCCTTTTACTATTTACTAAACTGTATAAAGACATCATAAAGAATTTAAAGGTCAACTTGATTCTCTGGATATGATTGTAAAAAGTTTTAAGGGTTTATAAGGGAGAATTGGATTAATTTATACATGACACATTATATATAATGTGTTACTTGGGGAATTGTATGTATGAATTTGTATGTATTCAATCTTTATAATTATATTATGGAGAAGAATTTGGTTCTTACCAATTTTTTAAAGATTGTGGATTACATACAATGCTTTCTATACTGAATGTTCTTACTCCTTTTGGATCTTACGTAAAATTTATTATAGAAGGCTGACTGGTTTGTGAATGTGATATTCAACTAACAAACATTAGGTCATTTTATATGTATTGAAATAAAAACCTGTTTATGATATAGAGAAGATCCCATAAATCTTAGATGTTAATAAGTGGCAAGTAAAAATGTATTGTGTAAATTCAGTTACTTAGAATAATGTTAACAAAAGATATAAACTCAATAAATGCAGCAAATGCTAGATGATTTCTATTTTCTATCTTATCAATTTTAATCCACTATAATTTTTGTGTATTTTTTTCTTCTTAGTTTTTTCTGTTGTTTTGTCTCTGTAGGTTTCCCCTTGCAACAAAGAGGCAAATAGTCGTTTCTGGCCAGGGATTTATCTTAGGATGAACTTGACTGTGTTTTCCAAATGCATTTTTCAAAAATGCTAGGTTTCATTCATTCTTAAATAATTATTAAGCATCTATCATGTTCCAGGCATTGTTTTTAGTGAAGAAAATATACAGAGATCTTGTCCCTGTGGGCTTTATATTCTGTCACATTGGGGAAGACAGTGACATTGAGTTAGAAGGTGGTAGTGCTGTGGGGGGAGGCAGCAGAATAGGATGAGAGTGTGACGTCATTGGGATGGAGGTTGCTGTTTTAAATAAGGTCATCAGCTTCTCCTTGAGAAGGTGACATTTAAGCAAAGACTTAGAGGTGAATGAGTTGGCCTTGTGGATATCTAGAGAGGAGAGCTCCAGGCAGAGTCAGCAGTCCGTGCAAAGCTTCTGAGATATGATATGACGATGTTCCAGAAAGAGCAAGATGGCCAGCATGGTTGGACCAGGGTAAGTTATGAGAGAAGTAGTAGATAAGAGCCAAGAGGTAATGTGGAGACGGACACAGCAGAACGTGAAGGGCTTTGTAAATCACGGAAAATACTTTGAACCTTTACTCTGAATTTCCTGAGGAGCCACAGTGTGGTTTGAACAGAGAGGTAGTCTGATCTAACTTATTTTTTTGAAAGGATCTTACTGGATGGCATGTTGAAAATTGATAGCAGAGGGGCAGGTAAGCAGCCGAGGCACGTTAGACATCACTGGAGTAATCAGGCAGGGAAGAGTGATGGCTGACTCCAGGGCTGGAGATTGGTGGTCAGATCGTGAATGTACTCTGAAGGTCAAACCATGAGGATTTTCTGTTGGAGTAAGTGTGGGGTATGAGAGAAAGGGATGACTTCAGGGCTGTATGTTACTTTTTAGAGCAAGTTACCTCTGTTCACATTTAGAGGTATGCCTACTGGGTGAAATGAAGACCCAGCACCACGCAAGAGTGAGGGTTTTTCAAGCTGAAGGTCACTGTCCAACAGTGTATAAAAAAATCAATTTAGTGGATCACAACCAGAATTATTATTATTATTATTATTATTATTATTATTATTATTTAGAGAGGGGGGTCTCACTGTATCATCCAGGCTGGAGTACACTGGCTTGATAATAGTTCATCTAATTTAGAAAAACACAATGATGTAGATGGCATTATTTTCTGTTTTAGAGGCAAAGAAATGGTCTCTGAGAGTTTGGCGAACTTTCACAGTCGGTGTGGTTGTCTTAAGCTTTCTGTGTGTCTCTGAAATCAAAGTATAGTTCTCTCATCACTAGTACTTACCGTGTGAATAGTTTCTTTTCTGGAATAAAGTCAGGTGTATAGGCCACAGGCCAAGGATCATTCACCAAGTATCCAAGGAAGTTGTTGTCTTGCTGCCTAGTTACCTACTAGTTAATTGCTTAACCATGTTAGATACTCTACATGTTTACTGTCCGGTATGGGAGCCACTGGCCACATGTGGTTACTGAGCATTTGAGATTTGGCTAGTCTAAACTGTGATATACTGTAAGTTTAAAATGCACACAGAATTTCAAAGATGGTACAAAATATTTAAAGAATT
>NW_012148064.1:2386777-2388415 GCF_000956105.1 Propithecus coquereli
TTTAAAAATTGTTGATATTGTCATTGAGGATAAAATGCATCAGCACCAAACATGAACTTTGGCTTGCTTTAATATAACAGATGTAGTCATGGACAACATGTGCAAATAATATTCACATGTGGGCTGCATTTGAAAATCATAAACTCTGGTGTTTTCACACCAGTAGTTGCAGTGTGTGCAAATACAAATGAAACCTGCTGGTACACATCTTCAAGTCCCCTCAGTCATAGCATTCATCCTGTTCTATGGCATGCTAATGTGAATAACTTTCTATGCTAGTCTTCACTTAATAGTGATTAAGGAATGCTTTGAAATCAAAATAAACTTTTGAAGTTCTTCCTGAAATGATTGAGGAATATTTTTCAATTGGTTTTATAGCACTACTCTTGCAATCACTGAGAAAATGATTAAGGATTCTTGTGGACTGTACTTAATCTCCAGACAGATTTGGAACTATCTGAGTGTGTAGTGTTGGATGTGGCACTTCAAGTAAGCTGTTGCCATAAACTCAAAAGACTGTCATTTCTTCTGTAGTATTTGTGCGTAGCGTAATATGATTTGATAGCATCGATACTGGTGGAATGGAGATGTCACTGATCTCTGCTTATAAATCTTGACATCCTCCATGTTTTTACAGATAAACTTATTTCAAATCATCCCCTCTATTGCAGCAGCCTAAATCTTGAATTGCTTTTCATTTATCCCATTTAAATCTTGACAGTTTATCAGAGTATGCATGTGAGAATCAGTAAAAGATGCAAGCATTGTTGGTGTGTTTTGTTCTTATAACCTTGATCATTGATAACTGCACATATTGGATTTTTGTAAGCTTGATGGTGACTAAGAAGGCATTTGGAGAACTTAAAAAAAAAATATATTGAAAGTGCTACTAGAGTTCAACAAACATACAAGGTTAAATACAACCCACGGTTTTATTTAGCTCTTAAAATAGTTATTGTCTCAGAAGTATCTGTTGATTAGTTCACTAACTCCTCCAAATAAAGTGCTCATTCGAACCAGTTTAATTGACTGTTGCCTTAGTGTTAAGCTGTCTTAAAGTACCCATCACAAAAAAGTGTTTTTAAATACCCCTGAGCTGGAGGTCTGTTGAAACCAAAGGATTGGAAGCCAGTATGTGTGTGGGGATGGGTATCCCAGCGGGAGATCAGGACAGGAAGGCATGTGCCCAGTGACAGCAACCGATGAGACCAGTAAGGATGAGGGATGGAGAGTTAAAGGAAAGGAGGCAGAGGAGAACCCAGCAGGGCAGGCTAGCTCAAGAGAGATTGAGCAGAGATATGCAAGGATCTCCAAGGCAGCAAGATAAAGTGGAAATTGGGGAAGCGTTTCAGGAAAGAGAGGTAGGTGGAAGAAGAGTGAGTCTGAGAACAAGCTGCTGAGACTTGTCAACAGGAAGCCCTGAATTATTGGAGTGTAGAGCTTTAAGGAAAAAAAAAATATTTGGTAATGAAGGAATAAAAAATATATTGATCATAATATTTTGATAAAACTGAATTATACTTATTCACATACATGTACGTATACAATTGACCCTTGCACAACCCGGGGATTGGGCTGCTGACACCCCACTCAGTCAAAAACTAAATCTAATTTTTTTTTTTTTTTTTTTTTTTGAGA
>NW_012148064.1:2388465-2389910 GCF_000956105.1 Propithecus coquereli
TTTTAGTGGATATTATGGTAATGTCTTCAACATACCCTGTACTTTGCAATCATGAAGCAGCCAAGAGGATTAGGAAAAACTGACCTCATGCAAAGCTCTGAAAATGGACTTATTCCACTTGCCCCAGTGGTAGGTCTTTTGGAACTTTTTGGTAAAGGCCATTCTCACTGGAGATAAGTGATATCTCACTGTGGTTTCGATTTGTATTTCCCTGATGATTAGAGATGTTGAGCATTTTTTCACATGTTTGTTGGCCATTAGTCTATCTTCTTTTCAAAAGTTTCTGTTCATGTCCTTTTCCCCACTTTTCGATAGGGTTGTTTGATTTTTTTCTGGCTGATTTTCCTGAGTTCTGTATAGATTCTAGTTATCAGCCCTTTATCGGATTTGTAGCATGTGAAAATTTTCTCCCATTCTGTAGGTTGTCTGTTTGCTCTCATCATAGTTTCCTCGGCTGTGCAGAAGCTTTTCAATTTGATCAGATCTCATTTGTTTATTTTGGTTGTTGCTGTGATTGCCTTCATAAATTCTTTGCCTAGGCCAATGTCTATAAGAGTTTTTCCAACATTTTCTTCTAGAATTCTTATAGTTTCACGTCTTAGGTTTAAGTCTGTTATCCACTGTAAGTTGATTTTTGTGAGAGGTGAAAGGTGTGGATCCTGTTTCAGTCTTCTACATGTAGCTATCCAGTTTACCTGTTTCTTTTAACCTTCTTTATTGTGGCTACTAAACAATTTATTATGTACCTTGCATTATATTTCTGTTGGACAGCATTGATCCAGGCATTTATAAAATTGAAAGCTGACCATGTGGCAAATGTTTTCCAACATCTCCTACTTCCCCAAAGAGAAACCAATTTAATGAAGATAATGGAGACTTTTTGATTTCATATGAAAAGTTGTAAATACCTCCTCAGTGTGTATTACCTATAAATACTGAATACTTTGGAAGATGAGTTCAGTTTTTAGGTGTCTGTGCTTGGTGAATGTAGACAAGTCTTTAATCAGTGCATGTGGAAATTCTAAACTTCCCATAGTATATTCTATTTTGTTTTTGGTTTCAATCTTATAGTGGGACTAGCTAAGTAAATATAGCTCTTTTGGAAAGTGAAATTCCTTTGGATGACTAAAATCATTGTTGATGGCTAGTTAAAAACGCTGTTACGGAAATAGCTTATTTCTAAAATATTCCCATTTCACCAAGTTCTTCTCTTAAAATTATAGTGAATAATCCATATATGGAAGTCTGCTAATATTTCGGTAGTACCCAGGAATTACTTATCAATTTTAGTAGCCATTAATCCTAGAAGGGATTAATCTTAGAAGGGAGGATGTGTTGTCCTTAACCTTCTTTTAGTGGATATTATGGTAATGTCTTCAACATACCCTGTACTTTGCAATCATGAAGCAGCCAAGAGGATTAGGAAAAACTGACCTCATGCAAAG
>NW_012148064.1:2397125-2402688 GCF_000956105.1 Propithecus coquereli
TATATAATTTTTATTTCAGGATAGTATAGGGGTACAAGCATTTTGGTTACGTAAATTGCTTTTGCACCATTTGAATCAAAATTAAAAGTATGTCCATCACCCAGATAGTGTGCATGATACCCATTAGGTGTGAATTTACCCATCCCCTCCTCTCTTCTCCCTCCCGCTGGATTTCTAATGAATGTTATATCCATCTGTGCACATAAGTGTTGACCAATTAATCCCAATTTAATGATGAGTGCATGTGGTGTTTGTTTTCCATTCTTTGATACTTCACTTAGGAGAATAGTCTCCAGTTCCATCCAGGTTAATACAAAAGGTGCTAGTTCACCATTTTTTTAATGGCTGAGTAGTACTCCATGGTATACATACACCACATTTTATTAATCCACTCATGTATTGATGGGCACTTGGGTTGTTTCCACTTCTTTGCAATTGTGAATAGTGCTGCTATAAACATTCAAGTGCAGGTGTCTTTTTTATACAATGTCTTTTTTTTCCTTTGGGTAGATGCCCAGTAATGGGATTGCTGGATCAAGTGGTAGTTCTACTTTTAGTTCTTTGAGGTATCTCCATATTACTTTCCATAGAGGCTGTACTAGTTTGCAGTCCCACCAGCAGTGTATGAGTGTTCCCATCTCTCTATATCCATGCCAACATTTGTTGTTTTGGGACATTTTGATAAAAGCCATTCTCATTAGAGTTAAATGATATCTCAATGTGATTTTGATTTGCATTTCCCTGTTGAGCATTTTTTCATATGTTTGTTGGTCATTAATCTGTCTTCTTTTGAAAAGTTTCTGTTCATGTCTTTTGCCCCTTTTTAATGGGATTGTTTGATTTTTTTTCTTGCTGATTTGCTTGGGTTCTTTGTAGAGCCTGGTTATCATCCCTTTATTGTATATATAGCATGCAAAAGGAGGGGTGTAGCCACATATTTACTAAGGCTGCTAATTGTCCAGTGATTGCCAGTTTTCTTTTGTTTTTGTATAAGAACAGATAATAATGCCCATATTATTAATAATTTCTTTGAAGTGTATACAATGAAAATGGCAAATAACTTCCAGAAATGGACAGATTGTTAGAACTTATTTTTCCCTCAGTAAATACATATATAAATAAAAATTATTCAGTGTCCTTTTTATTGATTAATTATTTGGTCTGTCAAATGGTTGAAACAATTTTTGGAGCTCATAATAACTGCCGTTGCATTGCAAATTCAGTTGTGCAATTACTACTGTTCTCGTGCAATTCCATATTAAATGGTGAAGACTGAAATATTGGTGATTATGAACTCTTTCTTCAACATTCTATTAGTTTTGAAAAAACATTTAGTAAGTGTAAAACACTGTACTTTTCGGTCACACTACATTCTTGATATTTATTGCTTGAAAAGAAGGAAAACAAAAAACTTGATATTGACAAAAAAAGTAAAAAAATATCCTATATCCCTAGCTGGCCATTAGACTTATCAGTGTGTTTCCTCTTCCAACTTTTCCAACTTCTGCCTGGCAGCTAAGGAATTCAGCTCTTACCTTGGTATTTGACTTACTACTTTCTCTTTATACCACTTGGGTTTACTTTCCTTATTTATAGGACCGTAGGTGACAAAAGTAATATTCCCACCTGTCACTTAGACAGGAGGCAATTTCTTTCTTTTAACTAAAAGGACAGTTTAAAAAAAAAACCCAAAAAACTGTGTACTGAGGCTGACCTGGGCGTCTGCTACTGGTTAGGTGACCTTGCGAGACCGTTTCATGGAGGAAGCTGCTCTTTTCTTGGGCTTGTTGCATGGTCATGGAATACCCAGCATTTGTTTGTGGAAGGTAGTCAAGAAAGAGAACTTGAGTTTTAGAAGCAGAGCTCTTAGATTTTTAGACTCCAAACAAGTTTTTCATTATTAAGTGTTTTTTAAATAGGATGCTAAAATACTTTGCCTGAGTTTTGGACAGTATAGGAAAACAGAACCTTTCGTTCTGATCCCATGAGTGTGTTTGTGTGTGTGTGTCTGTGTGCACACTTGTAAGCGGTATTTTAAGTTCAAACATATGCAGAAAAATATAGAGAAGTGGTATGAGGCAGAACATAATTATGTAGATAATTATGAAGCATTGACTATTGAACAGTGTACTGTGTGGGTTTCTGAGTGAACATCATCTATCTTTTAGTTAAAGAATAATATTTACTGAAGCATATACAAGGCTACAAATGACTTTTTTTTTTTTTTTTTGCTTGATTATACAGCCAAACAAATGAGAATACTCAGTGCTGTTATCCTTATTATGGGAAGATAGAAAATAAACATTCAGCCAACAACAATATAAAAGAATGTAATGCTTTTTTCTGCCTCATGGGGTTTTTGAAAGCTCTTTCCTGCTTATTTTGTTGAATTTCCCATTGATACAACTTCAGTGAGTAATTATTTGAAGACAGAGCAGAGAATAAATACTTGTTGGAGAATTGTCTCTCAATGAGAACTAATGTAGTAGGCATTATAAAGATTCCCTTTTTAAATTCTTTAAAAAAATTTTTTGACGTTACTATCTTCCATAGATTAATGGGGATCTTTTGTCTCAGACATAATACTTGCTATTATTTGCTCAAACCGGGTAACTGAACAAAAGTACCAGTATTCACAACCACCATGAAGATAAGGACAATTCCATCATATTTTTCATGCCAGGTGGATATAGGGCTATAATGAATAAGGTCATTTATCAGAGTACCTTCTCATAAATTACTGTTCCTCAGTCAGAGGTAATTAAAAGTTTGATGGAAGGCTAAGCAAAAAATATGTAACACTAATATCAAATATCATCTATTGCATTGCTGCTGCACTGAAAAAAAAATACTACTTCTCCTTGCACCAAACACCCTATGTTATAGATATCATTCCTATGTAATAGTAAAGAATTCAGTGGCTCAAAAAGCTTAAATGGCTTGCCTAAAGCGAAATGGAATATTAAGAGAAAAAAATCATGTCTATCTTGACCCAGACTCACTGTTCCTTCCAGTAGACATGCTCCTTTGTAAAGCTGGGGTCAGCAAAATTTTTCATAAAGAGTTAGTAAATATTTTCATCTTTGTGGGTCATTTAGTCTCTGTCATAACTACTCAACTTTGCCCATATAGTGCAAAAGCAGTCACAGACAATATGTAAATAAGTAAGTGTAGCCGGCTTCCAATAAAACTTTATTTATGGATATTAAAATTCAAATTTCATATAATTTTCATGTGTCATGAAATATTATTCTTTTGATTTATGATTGTCCCAAAATAGATGGCAGTTATATTTGGCCCATGGGCCATAGTTTTCTAGCCCCTGTCCTAAAACATGAATATGTGTTTCGTTAAGACTATTTTTTTTCTTGAGCGCTTAACAGGATACCAATTGCATGGTATTTTGCAGTGTTCTGTGAAGGAACATAAAGGACATGGATTGAGGGGAACAGGGTGGCAACCTGCGCCCAAATTACTGTTAATAAAATACAGATATACCTTTTGAGAGGTATAATTCAATGCACTGAATTGAATTTCTGATGAAGTAAGATTATTTTTAGCTTGACTATCAAAAGAGACTTTGTGCCTTGAAGGATAAAGGGGAAAAACATTCCAGGAAGAAGAATGTCATAAATCAATCCAAGATAACCTATTGGATAAACGAAGTTATTTTGCAAGTAATTATAGGTGACTTATTCCCTGTAGGGCTGCAGTATGACAACAGAGCTTGTCCTCTATCTCTGTGAAGGATTGCTAGAACTTAGAATTTTTTTTTCTTGAGAAGGTGAAATTTGACTTCCTGACTAAATCTTTGGATTTTTAAATGAAGCCATTTACAGGAAGTGGGGTTTCCCCCCACCCCTCTAAAGTGCTATAATCCAAATCTAAGAAGTCTTCAAGATAGATTTGGCCCAATAGCTACCAGTTTACTGCTCTGCAAACCAAAATTTCCAAGCATCTATGATAAGTCACAAACATTTCATGTAATTATAGAATGTCCAATTTCCAAAATCCTAAAAATTAGACAATCTAGCTCAGGTCCTATCTGAGAAGTGAACCCAAAGCTCAAACTATGAGATGAAGAGACAGAGATGTGGAGCATGTTCAGACAGCCAGCAGGTGACTGATTCAAATCCTAACGTTTTATCCTGACTTTAGAAGATTTAGCGTAAAGTAAGAATTGTGTGTTGGGTATTTCTTAACTAAATTAATGGTTCAGATAAATGATTTCTCATGGATTTGGGGGTATTTTGCAAAGAGATGCATCCCATGAGATTGGTAAGACCTGTGCAAAGGCTGACCCCTCTTGAAAGTAACTTTAACCACAGTAAACTTTCTTAGAGATCTAAGTAATGAAATAGCCCAGCAGAAGCTCAACTTTTGATTTTGTTCTGTTTTAATGTCTAAGGCAGCTGTTACTTTCAGACAAGTCATTAAAATCCAGAAATGGAGCTTTACTGCAGCACTCAGAATTTCTGCAAGAGATTACTATTAGAGTGCTGTTGCTGTTAAAAGTGCTATTTACGTGTGTGTTCCAGTGAAGCTACTTCTGTGTAGTACCTGCATTTATAGTACTCAGAAAGGAGTGGATGTGGTGTAGGTGACCAAGAGCCTGCAAATTGTCCCAACAGAAATAACTGCCTAATAATAGTAGACACCTCTGTAAGGACATAGTGGAGATGTTTTGTTGTTGTTGTTGCTGCATGTCCTTCCAATGAAGTGGGAATGTTTTTTAAGAGTCATAGATGTAGTCATTGAATTAGTGTATAAGAACATATTTTTATATCATGAGTTATTTTATAATTGGATGTATCTCCACATTACAGTTGGAGATAGAATGTCTACTTAGAGTTGTTCTGGGAATTGCTGAAGACTTTCTTCAGTCAGCTATAACATTTTGTAATGTAAAACCATTTGTAATGAAGTATAAATACACACACACATACACAGAAGTACACACAGATTTCCAGTCTAATGCAAATTTACCAAGTTTTCTAATATATACAATATATTAGATGTGCTGAGGGGACAGAAATGTTTGTTAAGTATGGTCAATAGATTCTGAAAATTTAAAGTCTGGGGATGAGGGAGATAAGAGTGAAAAAAAAATAAAGGTAATGTAGAGTAGGATAAAGATACTATGATGAGTAAAATACACAAACTTTGTTCTATGAATTCAGAAATAGGAAAGATTCCTACTAAATGGTCGCACTGAGGAAGGATGAATGAAAGAATTGAGAGCAATTTCCTTAAACTTCTTACACAATTGGGTGGCTTCTCATATTGTCAAATGGTTCCCCAGAATGATGGCACCCAAAAAGTGTAGGAAGTTTCTAATTTAACTCATCCTCTCCAGCCCTGAGGATCACTTATTTATAATCTGTGCCAGTATTAAGGAAAACAATAAATATTAAAATGAGCACCATTTTTTATTCAGTGTTTAATATTCATTTAGAATTAGGTGATTTAGTAAATGTGAAGTGTCTAGTACATGGCCTGGTAGCCAATATCTATTTTCCTTTATAGGTTGACATTTGAAAATGTGGATGTATTTGTTAACTAT
>NW_012148064.1:2402738-2403724 GCF_000956105.1 Propithecus coquereli
TAAAAATATTAAAATTAATGTTACCTGTTTCTTTTTTAAAATTTATTTCAGCATATTATGGGGGTAAAAATGTTTAGGTTATATGTATTGCCCTTGCCTCACCCAAATTAGAGCTTCAAGCGTGTCCATCCCCCAGACAGTGCACACCACACCCAGTAGCTGTGTATACACCCATCCCTTCCTCCCCCCTCCCACCTCCCCATCACTTGATGAGTGTTATTACTATATGTGACCTTAAGTCTTGATCAGTTAAAACCAATTTGATGGTGAGTACACGTGGTGCTTGTTTTTCCATTCTTGGGATACTTCACTTAGTAGAATGGGTTCCAGCTCTGTCCAGGATAATACCAGAGGTGCTAGATCACCATTGTTTTTTGTGACTGAATAGTACTCCATAGTATACATATACCACATTTTACTAATCCACTCATGTATTGATAGGCACTTGGGTTGTTTCCACATCTTTGCAATTGTGAATTGTGCTGCTATAAACAATCTAGTGTAGATGTCTTTTATATAGAATGTCTTTTGTTCTTTTAGGTAGATGCCCAGTAATGGGATTGCTAGATCAAATGGTAATTCTACTTGTATCTCTTTGAGGTATCTCCATATTGCTTTCCACAGAGGTTGTACTAGTTTGCAGTCCCATCAGCAATGTGTGAGTGTTCCTATCTCTCCGCAACCACGCCAACATTTATTATGAATTTCCTGAGGAGCTATAGGAAGTGGCTTGGCTCACCAAGTTCTTCTCTTAAAATTATAGTGAATAATCCATATATGGAAGTCTGCTAATATTTTGGTAGTACCCAGGAATTACTTATCAAATTTAGTAGCCATTAATCCTAGAAGGGATTAATCTTAGAAGGGAGGATGAGTTGTCCTTAACCTTCTTTTTAGTGGATATTATGGTAATGTCTTCAACATACCCTGTACTTTGCAATCATGAAGCAGCCAAGAGGATTAGGAAAAACTGACCTCATGCAAAG
>NW_012148064.1:2406129-2414909 GCF_000956105.1 Propithecus coquereli
TACAATTAAATATGTCCTTATTTTCCAATATTATAATCAATGCACAGAATTTCTTCTCTCTTTCCTAAGACTGCAGAGGAGGTAGCAGGTCCGTGGATTTAGGGGAAGGCTCTCTTGTCTTTCCTACATCTTGGGACCAATGATATTCTCTATTTTGAAGGCAATTGTATTTTTTCCTTCATTGCCACGGTTGATTTTATTCCTAAGATGAGGAAATAAAAGAAATATCTTGCAGTTATCACCCATCCTCCCCTAAAATAATATGGAACACTGGCAGCAAGAGACATGTTTCTAGACCAGGGATTATCAAATTGGGGATAAAATCCCACTGATGGATGGTGGTATTAATATAGTTTATGTCTAGCATTTTAAAAAATAGAATAAGAGTGACTAGAATAGAGTAGAATAGACTAGAAGGGAAAAAAAGGCACAGTCCAGCATGCAGTAAGGATTAGTACTATTTAAAGAAACATTTTTATCAGTTGTACATGTTAGTATATACACATGCATATTGTTTCAGGAACAAATCATAATGACAATTAAATGTTTAATTGTGAGTCAGTTAGAAAATAATTTGAAAAATGTAAGTCTAGGCAACTCTGAGACATACATCTTCTTCCACTCCATAATCCCCGACACAGTTTTGGGAAAGGTTGTCCCCCCCGCCGCTCTGCTTTCATAGACCTCCATACCCACCCCCAAACCCAGCTTCATCCCCATCCCTTGTGATCGGGAAATATAAAATCGGGATTCTTGCTTGGGAAAGGAAATGGGAAGAAGGGTGTAGATGGTGTTTTATTAATATATAGTAATATATTAGTAATATATGCTTAGTAATATATACTAAGATATTTGCAAACACAATGCTGGCTTCTGCTTACTAAGGTGAGGCAGGAAAAGATATGCTCTCTTCTACTTTATGAGATTATCACTGCAAAATGCTAGAAAATGCAGTCACCAGGTAGTATTACTAGCTTCTCCATTATAACCAATTTACAATAGGAATTGTTTATTGTATAATTATTTTTTTTTCATTGAAATGGTAGTGAACTACTAGAGTTTGATAGGCATTATTCTTTCTAAAATACATGAAGGGAATCATGTCTGGGCCCAAAAAGCTTGACCCAAATTCTTTAGTAAAGAATAGAAACCATTAGAAATAACGATTTCCATCATAGAAATGTAATCATGTCTATTAAAACCTTTGAGAGCAATAAGCTAAAGACATGTATTAAAAGGAGTTCTTAATGGACTTTTTTCAATATGATTAGTGAGAACCTTGTGAATTTGCATATTTCAAAGATGTTCGATGAAAGTTGGGATAATAGAAATTGGAAGCGTGTTTTTCCTTTTCAAATAAATGGCCATGGATTGTGATCTCTTGGTGTATTGTACACTGCATCTAACAATAGCTTTCTGATATTTTTTTAATCATGTAGAGTTGCTGTTAAACCATCTAGCAAGACAGGTATAATTATGGTCTGTGAATTATAGAAGGATGTCATGGAGGTTCAAAAACACTAGAGCTCACATTCATACAAAGACAATAGCATGAATTTAAATAAAGAAAACTATGAAGTACTCTGAAAACATTTTAACCTGCAAAGACTTCAACACATCTCCTCTCAGTCTGTTTTTCTCCCTCAGTCATTATGTCCTGCAATATAAGTATAAATTGGTTAACCATTTCATTCAATTGCAAAGAACATTGCAACAATCAGAAATACAACCATTGGATTAAAAAAGCCTCAAGATAAAATATTGGGCACTTTGAGAAATACTCCCTATTTCTTTTTTATTGAATATACAGATTGTCCATAAAATTGATTAAACTTTCATCAAAATACTTGATTAGTTTACTAAAGCAAGGTGTCAAAATACAGATATACAACGTTAAACACAAACCATTATATACATATACGTATGTGGGTGTGGGCATTTTTGTATTTTCTTAGGCAGGTTGCAATTAAAGGATTAATGCAATTCTTGGTAAAAATTTGCATGCTTTAAAGAACTATGCCATTCCAGGGGGGAGCGTTTTTTTTTACTTGAACATTTATTTCTGGCACCTGTGAAGCTTAGCTAGTCCCTTTCAGTTCTAATTCCCTCCTTATTGAACGCTGCCTCCCATGCAGTTTCTCTATTTCTGTTTATGGACAAAACAGGAAATAAAGATTGGAAAACAAACCATGTAGTGAACTATTAATTTAGCAATTTAAAGAGTTTTCTTTGCTTTATATTGGTGTCTATTTTGCTAACTATCATACTCCAGGTGCATGCCATACTCCAGCACTTTTTCTTTTATTATAATTGTTCGGTAACATTTCCAGATGTGGAGAACAGACACATTAGTTATTCCCGGTAAACATTTTATTTTCCGTTTTCATCTTAAGTGTGCTATGTTGCCTTTTCCCTTTTCTCTAGTGCATTGGTTACAGCGCAGCTTTTATCTGCCAGTGACAAAAATGCATTTAAGGTTTATTTTTCTAACACTTGACGTTTGGAATTACATAGTTCAAGTTGGTTCTGGAACTTAAAGATGTGTGAGGGCTCGGTTGGCTTTTATGTGATATGTGTGTTCCTCTCATGGTTGTCCAGGTGGTCACAGTAGTTCCCAGCATTCCTCCCTCATTTGACCGTTTTCGTATCAAAAAGGAAGGGAAGCAAAGTCAGCATTTCCTTTGCTTAAAAAAAAAAAAAAAACATGGTAGAAGCTCTTTCCTAGAAGCTTCTAGCAGTTTTCCCTTTTCCCTTATTATGGGTTGAATTGTGCCATCCCCCCACTCCCTTCACATAAGCCCCACGTCAGAATGTAAGCTTATTTGCAAATAGGGTCATTGTAGATATGATTAGTTAACATGAGGTCATTAAGGTGGGCCCTAATCCATTATGACTGGTGTTCTTATAAATGGGGGAACTTTGGACACAGAAACACATACAGAGGGAAGATGAACCAAAGGGACACAGGGAGAAGACAGCCATCTTCAAGCCAAGGAGAGAGCCCTGGAGCAGATCCTTCCCCCTAGCTCAGATGAAACCAGCCTTGCTGACACCTTGATCTTGGACTTTCAGCCTCTAGAATTGTGAGACAATAAATTTCTGTTGAAGCCACCCAGTCTATGGTACTCGTTATCACAGCACTAGCAGACAACTATAGCCTCTTTGGCTGTTAACTGGTTTCATAACCAATCTCCCCTGGCTACTCTGCTTCCCGGCTGAGAACTACAATTGAGTTCAGGGAAGCCGATACACCTGGAGTTTCAGTCTCCATGGCTGAAGGCTAGGAAAAGAGTAGGCAATAGCTATCGGGTGGACCAATGGCTATCTGCCACAGACAGTTTTTTTTTACATGCGGTACATATCTGGCATTCAAATATTTGTTAAAGAAATGAAATAGTCTAAGATTGAATACTTTATCTTCTCCTGACATTGGAAGAATATAAATGGAATTTTATTTTGGTCTTTCCTTGTTTCTTTGGCATTTTCTAGCTTTAAGCCACTAATGCCAAAAAAGATGATGTCCTACTGCTAAAAAAATGTTCCATCTTTAAATTTTTTTTCCCTGTAGAATAGTAGGGGCTTAGAATACAGATCTTATCTCACTGGCAGCATATTATTATACATTCTTTGACCTAGGCTTGAGCTCATTCTGTTTGAGTCTGATGCTTTGCAAGTAGGTGGAATTTTCCTTTTTAGATCCATGTCCTCTTAAATTTTGTCTTTAATAGCATTACCTAATCTTGTTACCTATTAAGATTTACCCTCTTCATTTCAAAATGCACTGTGTTTTTTTTTTTTTTTAAATTATAGATGCAACGTAAATCAGCAAGGAAAAATAGGATACACTTTTTTTTCTTCCTAGGAATTTCAGAGATAATATCATTGCCTTTTAGGAATTTCATTTCTTTTAGTAAAAGTCATGAGACTGCATAGACCCCTTGTTCATGTCTCTTTGTCAGTATTCATAAAAATTGTATACAGTATGACCATTAGAATTGATCGGCCACAATTTGATCTTTTACGTGACATTGCTTTAGGAGATCATAAAGCTTGTACTTACATTCAAAGGCAGTTACTCCTCATTGCCTGTAGGTGTTTGGGGGGAAAAATAACACCTTAGGATTGGATTTTTGGACTTACTAGTCCTGTTCAGAAATGTTATATACCCTTTATTTTAGGCTGTAAACTTAAAACGGAGCTCTGGAGCCAGGCTAGCATATCAAAAAAATGCCCCTGTCACAAAAAGTAAAGTTTAGCATCAATCTGAATGTTACATTGAATCCATTTAGTTAGGCAAGAGGCCCCCTTCTGTTTTCAGCCAGGCTGCTTTTTGCTGGTTATGAATACCTCTGTGAAATAGTCAAGGTTCTGTCCTTTCGAGGATCAAAATTAGTTTTGAAGAAAATGTTGGATAATTTCTTTTAGATTAGCAAAGATTTCAGAATCTGTTCCTTTTAAGTTTATATTGCTGGCAAGAGACTAGAACATTAAACCCCGGAGGCTTTTGTCACCTATTTTATTCCAGTGAAGCAAGATTGAGTGGCCTTTGTCTCTTTTCTGAGTATGAAGCGTGCACCAACCTGTCGCGTTGGATTTTTATTTTGTACTTATTTTCTGTGCGTAGTCGGGGAGTCCCGATGGCTGCTGATGGTCTGAAAGCCTTCAGGAGCCTTAAATTTCAGAAATGGTGGAAATGCGCCTCACAGGCTGTTAACTCCAGAGTCATCAGGAAATACTCAAGTTGAAAAAAAGCAGGCTGGTGGTTAATTTTCTCTTCTGACTGTATTAAGAACAGTGTGGTTTCATGGAACGGGAAATAAACCAAGAACGTGAGGCCAGGTCTTCCGCCAAGAGACTGTGTTACCATGGTCAGGTTATTTAATCTCTCTGTGCCTCACTTCTCCTGGGGAGGCCAAACAACACACGAGATGGGAACACAAGTTCTGGCATTAAAATCTGAGCTTTATCAATCACCAGCTTTAAAATAGTATCTGCCTTAAATGAAGTCATTGTGAGAATTATTTCGTTCATCTTAATCATTCATTGAATGGAAAAATATTGAATCTTCACCATGTTCTGGGAACGGGGCATTCAGCAATGAATTAGATACAAATAAATAATGGACACGTAAATAAATATGTGTGGTGTTAATATAGAGGCATCCAGTGAGATGGTGAGATGTGCTTTGGTGTGTCTGTGACTGGTGGAAATGAGAGATGTGAAATGACTTTAGATGGGGGGGGTCACCTTTAAGCTGAGCAAATGACATTTCTGCTCAGTTCTGAGTGAAGAAGAAACTAGAGCACAAGAATAACAAGTGGGTGAGCCCAAAGGTGACAACAAGCTCAGCATACCGGGGAAGCAGAAACAGGGACGATGTGGCTGGACCTCAGAGAGTAGGAGATGGGATCAGAGGTAGCCTGGGATACAGGAAGAAGGGGCTCTGAATAGCTTAGTTTGCCTGGCTTGTGGTAAACATTCGATAATGTTAGCACGTTAACTGTTGTCCCTCTCTCAAAAGGGTCTCAGAAGAAAATGCTTCTAGTTATTTAACACCTTTATCTAAAATTAATAGTAATCTCTGGAGAAGAAATATAGCATCATTGTTGGGACTTGACTTTTATTAGATGATGATGAGATGGACATTTCAGTTTTTACTGGAATCACTTGTAGGAAATTTTAAAAAACACCTCTCTTTGCCTTTTTCATTTAAATCACTGCCTTCTTATCTCTACCTAGTCTTTTTTCTTTTGGTTTTTCTCCCCAACTTATCTGTTATTTCCAAATTTATGCCCTTCTGTTAAGGTATTATTGCTTTCAAGCTCTATATATGTAAGAGTTTTTCAGAAAGATGTGGCTGTGCCGTCTCATAAATGAATACAATGTATGTCATCAGAAGTAAATCAAAAGATATGACACTAGAAAAATGCTGTGAAAAATCTACCATATTTACAAATACCTACAAAGAGAAATCAGTAGTATTTTCAACTTTCTAGGGCAATAAGTTTAATTAATAGAACAGACTGTTGTTTTTGTTTGTATTTATTATTTCTGTGCAGCAAAGTGGTCAAGGAGCAGACATCAAGAAAATGACAATGTTGGTTCTTTTCAATTAGGGATGTGAGTAGCTATTTTAAAATCCATTTCTTTTGGAGGTTGTCCTTTGTCACAGAGGGAGGCAGAATCCTTTTTCCTTGTGGCATTTTCCCCTTATAGGTAAAAGTAATGACCAGGTACAGATCAGGGGCCTAGGAGAGATAGGAAGCACTTTTCCTAAAGAGCAGTGGGGATTAGAAAGGGTGAATTGCACGGTGATGTTGCAGTGGCAAGTTGCCACGAGTTAGCAAAACTGTGAGGTGTGAGGGCACCGTCTCCACAATTGCCCTCACTTCTAACACGAACCGCAAGTTCAGGAGGCTCCCAGACCCCTCTCAATTTTGATAATTTGATAGAAGGACTGACAGAAGTCACTGAAAGCTATTATATTCACAAACATGGTTTATGACAGAGAAGGAATCCATACTAAAATCAGCCAAAGGAAGAGACACCTAGGGCAGAGTCTGGAAGGTTCCAAATGCTAAGCTTTTGTTGTCCTCAGGATGTGTTACCCTCCCAGCGTTGAGGTATGACAATACACAATGAATATTGCCAACCAGGCAAGCTCACCGAGCCTTGGTGTCCAAAGTTTTTATTGGGGCTTCATTATGTCGGCATGACTTATTGATTGCACACATGGTTGAGCTTAGTCTCCAGGTCAGCTAATACCATGTGACCCAAATCCCCTACCCATAGTCACATGGTTAGTCTTTCTGATGTGGCCAGTCCCCTACCCAAGACTGTTGGGTGTGGCCGGCCCCATGCTAAGATCCAGTGTGGCCAGTCTTAACCTTAAACAAAGATTTTCTCATCAGCTATGACATAAATTACCTCCTAGAAGCCAGGGGCACAGACCAGACCTAGGGCAAGGCCAAATTCTTTGTGCAAAAGGCAAGAAGGTATCCCTTCATGGACTCTAGAAAATGCTGCGTGAACTTGCTCATGTCACCTAACTACTGCTCTTTGGCTCAGCCTTCCCCTTTTGTACGTGGGGAATAATTATGGTATTTTCCTCGCAGCGTATTGTGGGGATTAATGAATAGATCTGGGGACGTAGGATTTACTCAGTAGTTGCAGCTGCTGCTATTTTATCATTCCAATGATTATTTTAATTATAGTGTTATCATTTTATTATTGTTATAGTAAATATTTTTATTAATGTTTGTGTTCTTTGAAGTAGCTGAAATGTAAGTGCATAGTTTTAGGACCTTTTTTTGCTGCTTTTTGATCTCGTTTTGTCTAGCTATACATGGACTCTCTTTGTCTCTTAGTCTGTTTATTTATTCTCTGGTTCAATAGACACTCCTCTGCAATTTTGCTGAGCATTCCAAGATAGGAGGGTAAAGACCTTTTTTTCCTTCTGTGAATTTGTTTGTTTTCTGAAATGCTCTGGCAAAGATTATACAACTGTATTCGCGTAAGCATTTGGTGGTGGCATTATCTTGTTCTTTTTTAAACTCATCGTATAAGAGAGATTTTTGTTTTTTGTGTGCATGTGGAAATTCTCCTCAGACGATGTTTGAGTTCTCTTAACCAAAGTAGAAATACTTTAAAAAGACATTCGTTCAGTGCTGTACCCGTCTCTTCAATTTGTTAGTAATAAAATGGGAATCCCAACAAATATTAAGTGTTCTTAGTTCCAAATGGCAAAATAGTATTGTCAACCTTAAGATTTACATGCCAGACAGATTTTACGAGAAAGATAATACTCAGACGTTCAACTGGTTTTGAATTGAGCTTTAGTTTTGCAAAGAGGCTTATGACATAAAAGCTTAGCGTAATAGTTTATTAACCACTGAACATGTAGGTATAGTTTATTTTTTATAAAAAGTAATTATTGCGGCCTATTTATAGTTTGAACTGATCTTATTATATGGCAATATTTTTTATACTGACTATCATTCTCTTAGAGGTGCTGCTAAGAATGTTTAACTGATTCTCCTTAACAACACATTGCCTACAGAGTGTGTTGCTTTGTGGACAAATAGAGTAATACTGGATTTTCTTTTTAAGAGCACACACTAGTTGCTTGTTTTCCTCTTCAGTTCTAGAATACAGCTTTTGAATGCCTTTTACTTATTATTATTATTTTTGGATGTCTCCTACCCATATAGGTGAGCTTCTCTTACAAGGCCCTGTGTTTATCAAAGAGCCCAGCAACAGCATTTTCTCTGTTGGTTCAGAGGATAAAAAAATAACTTTAAATTGTGAAGCAAGAGGCAACCCTTCACCTCATTACAGGTACAGTGGAAAGTTTGAAAATTCAAGTGTGAAAAAAAGAAACCTGTGTGGCAATTGTGAATTTTTTTGCTTCAATACATTTATGCCATCAGTAAGAAATAATATGTGAAGAGGTAGTTGTATGATATATTCAACAGCTGTGTTACATGAACATTTGAATCCTTACAGCATATGTTTGATTGATTATTGACTTCATAGTAATATTTCTTGATTAAAGGAAAAAATACGATAGAATCCCTTAAACAATGTCTTTTCATGGATTTATAGTGCAATTTAATTTATGAACTTGGATTTACATGTAGTTGTCAAGAACACATCCATTGTGGGGATAAAATTAGGTGTGTTTTAAAGGTAATTTGAAATCATAGTTAAAAAAAATAATGCCACATCCCTCTTTTCTTCCTCTGGGTATGTGTTTGGATGTTCATTAAGTATTGAAGAAA
>NW_012148065.1:0-307 GCF_000956105.1 Propithecus coquereli
CCATATTTTTATTGTACCTTTTCTATGTTTAGATACACAAATACCTACCATTGTTCCCACAGTATTAGTAGAGTAACGTGCTATACAGGTTTGTAGCCCGGGAGCAACAGGCTTTCCCATGTAATGAAAGGAAAAAAGGAAGCTTCTCTTTCCTCTCCCAGCAGAGAGAGAGAGAGAGAGAGAGAGAGCACAAGAAGTAGGGGGAAGAAGAATACAGAAGTTGCTATACAACCCATAAAAATTCCATAAAAGCAAATAAACTCCAATGGATACCAATGAAATCTACAGTCAGGAAAATTAGACGATA
>NW_012148065.1:8797-10040 GCF_000956105.1 Propithecus coquereli
GTGCTGGGAAAATTGGATAGCCACATGTAGAAGACTGAAACAGGATCCGCACCTCTCACCTCTCACAAAAATTAACTCTTCATGGATAACAGACTTAAAGCTGAGGCATGAAACCATAAGAATTCTGGAAGAAAATGTGGGGAAGACTCTTTTAGACATCAGCCTAGGCAAAGAATTTATGAAGAAGACCCCAAAAGCAATCACAGCAACAATAAAAATAAATAAATGGGAACTGATCTAATTAAAAAGCCTCTGCACAGCTAAAGAAACTATCACTAGAGCAAACAGATAACCTACAGAATGGGAGAAAATATTTGCTTGCTACACATCTGATAAAAGGCTGATTAACTAGAATCTATATAGAACTCAGGAAAATAAACAAGAAAAAATCAAAGAACCCCATTAAAAAGTGGGCAAAGGACATGAACAGAAACTTTTCAAAAGAAGACAGACTAATGGCCAACAAACATATGAAAAATTGCTCAACATCTCTAATTATCAGGGAAATGCAAATCAAAACCACAGTGAGATATCACTTAACTCCAGTGAGAAGGGCTTTTATCAAAGTCCCAAAATGACAAATGTTGGCGTGGATGCAGAGAGATAGGAACACTCATACACTGTTGGTGGGACTGTAAATTAGAACAACCTCTATGGAAAGTAATATGGAGATAGCTCAAAGAACTAAAAATAGAACTACCGTTTGATCCAGCAATCTTGCTACTAGGTATTTACCCAAAGGAATAAAAGATATTGTATAATAAAGACATTTGCACTGGAATGTTTATAGCAACACAATTCACAGTTGAAAAGATGTGGAAACAACCCAAGTGCTCATCACTTGGGATTAATAAGATGTGGTATGTGTAAACCATGGAGTAGTACTCAGCCATAAAAAATGATGAACTACCTCTTGTTGTTATCCTGGATGGAGTTGGAGCCCATTCTTTGAAGTAAAGTACCACAAGAATGGAAAAACAAGCACCACATGTACTCACCATTAAACTGGTACTAATTGAGCAACACTTACATGCACATATAGAAGTAATATTCATCAGGTGTTGGGCAGGTGGTGAGGAAGGGGATAGGTAAATTCACACAGAACAGGTGTGGTGTGCCCTGTCTGGGGGATGGGCACGCTTGTAGCTCTGACTCAGGTGGTACAAAGGCAATATATGTAACCAAAGCATTTGTACCCCTGTAATATTCTTAAACAAAAAAATTATTATTTAGAAGAACATTA
>NW_012148065.1:10090-10438 GCF_000956105.1 Propithecus coquereli
AGCTCCCTCTTTTATTTTTTAAGGACCTGACTTGGATGATAAATTATATGGTCATCCTGGCATGGGCAATGTATTTTCTGAATATTTCCCAGATGATCTTAATGTGCATCCAAGTTTAAAAATCACTGATTTAATCCAAATTTCTTATGTCATTGAAAGAAAAAGTAAGGTGCCCCAAATTTTTTAAATCTGACTAGTGTCACAAAGTAGTTAGCATTTCATAGCCTAATATCACAGTTGCCTGCCAGATTCTACCCTTCCTGCCCAGGACACTGACAATGACCTCAACAGCAAAGAAAAGAAAATCTCTCCTTCCTCTTTCTTTCTGATCTCTCCCCTTTAGATATA
>NW_012148065.1:12100-12447 GCF_000956105.1 Propithecus coquereli
GGAATAAGTAAACATGTTCTTCTGAGAGGGCACAATAATTTTTTAATCTACTTTCTCTGTGGTAGGTCATAGTTCCAGAGAGACCACTTTAGAATTGGGTTTCTCATAAGAGAAAAATTAGCAAAGTGGGCCTCAGGATTTTCCTTTTATTCTTGTTCCTCCCTCCCTTTGGTCTGTATAGCTGCAGGAAAGAGAAAAAAGAATAGAAAGAAGGCTCAAGAAAAGCAGTGAATAATGCCAACCAAGGACAAAACATAAATGCCTAGAATTTAGATTCCTACCCACAGTGAGCTATTAGGCAAGTGAAAAGGACTTCAAGAGTTGGAAGATTCCAGTGATTCCCAAGT
>NW_012148065.1:15127-16470 GCF_000956105.1 Propithecus coquereli
TTTGTAAAACTCAATTATAAATTTTTTAAAATGCTGTTTTGAGTGATGTGAAATCTCATGAAGGAGCATCTGAGATAAATAGTTAATGGATATGGTATTTAAAAATTTAATTTAAACAATGCCATGTTATGTTATTCCCTGTTCTTGTACGTAGGCGCACATGTGCACATAAACACATAACAGCTGTCACGATCTATGGCACCCTCTACAGCCCTGGGGAATCTCACCTAGCCTTGCTCAGTGGATATCTTTATGAAGTGGCAAAATCAGGACTTGAATGCATTTAGGGCATGTGTGCTGATAGCACATGAACAACAATGACTTGCTACCTGTCATTGCCAGGGAATATCCTGGATCACGTCCCAGATGCTGACCTTTGTTTTGACAGATTCTCTGGTTCTAACTGCACCACAAAATGTCATCTCCGGTCAATTTCACAAGATCTTCAGGTACCTGTCAAACATTGGGTAATGTACTCAACCTTGTATTCTCAGACTTTGTATAACCCAAATCCTTCTACTTAGATATATAGAACTTGTTCATAATCACTTCTGTATTAAATGTGTCATTATTAAAACAGCAATCAACTATGGTATAGTCTTAATGGGTAGAAGTTCATACATTGATCAGAAAATTGCTCATCTTTGTGAGGATATCAACTCTTTAAAGCTACGAAAAGCCTCTTTAAAAAAAAAAATCTGTGATTAAATAACATGTAAGTAGCACTTAACGTCTGTACTAAGCTTGCCAGTTACTACATATACTATAGGATATTCTGCTGAGAATTTGGGAAATACAGGTCTGTAAAAACTCCCAGGAGCAATGGGATGGAGGACAGAGAATCCACGGCTGGTGATCCACACTTGAACCTACTCTTGCTCTTTCCTGCTGAGGTTTTCCATGTGGCAGGTGCCTCTCTCCCTATAAGCACATTCTCCTCCTATGATCTGTGACACGCTTCCTTCTGAGCCCCAGACAGAAGAAGCCAGGCACACAAACATCATGATATTCATCAGCTAAGCCCTTGAGTACCTGTCCCTAAAGCATCCAATTTCCTGTTCCTGTAAATGTTCCTCAGATTCCTTAACTATAACCCTGATGTCATATGACAACTGTCCTCCTTTCATCCTCTTTAAACTCTGCTCAAAGAACATACTCAAACAAATCGATTCACCAGGCAGAGATGTTTGAGTACCAGAGCATGTTGTGAGCTGGACTGGGAGAGAGCAAGTCTGTTTTGTCACCATTGTTTCATTAACACCGAGCAGAGTTCTTGGTGCATATGTTCCCTGGGCACACTTAAGAGAAAAAGAGGAAATATACATTCGGACCCTAAATATACA
>NW_012148065.1:17822-18626 GCF_000956105.1 Propithecus coquereli
GACAATTTTAGGAAAGCAGTGGAGGGAGGGAAAATGAAACCATGTAATGAGGAAGCTGTAAAATGAAGCTGTTGCAGAGTTGGACAAATCCAATATCCCAAATTTTTCGTTCTCATGTTCCTGCATTCTCCATACCTGCACCCTGAGAATTTTAAAAGACTCTAACTGATACAAAGAGATAATAAGGACCTTGTACCCAAGAATGCTGTTCTCTGTCTGGTGAGGACACATTTTTCATCTGTGACCTCAACTCCCAAAGGGCATTTAGATCAATGAGGAAAGAAAGACTATCCAGGGAAATCAATTCTGTTGATCAATAGGGTAACAAAGGTTCTAGCCATTTGTATTCATAAAAGAAATTAGGAGTCTTGAGCATTTGAAAACATCACAGTGTTTTTTTAAAAGGAAATGTATAAGAATTTCCATATTAATTCATCTAAAACATAGGTTTTGCTTTTATTCGAATTATTTTCACTCTTCTTTTAATTCTTACCTCTTTTCTCAATTCATTCCTAAGGACTTTGTACAGTGTAATAGTCACAGAGCCAATCAGTCATTGAAAAACTATTTATTGAGTGTCTAACATAACATGTACTCAGTGCTACGCTACAGACCAAATAAACATTAAGGAAACCTTTTGCAATGTTTCCTTTTTTTTCATTATTTAAACAAGAATCTCAGTGTTTTACAAGTTTGCAATATCCTCCAGTAACTGTTGCCTAATCATCTATTGCTAAATCAAAGTTTGATGAAATGAGCAGATACCGTCAGGGTGTGGTCATCTTTCCCTCAGCTGTGGTTTCA
>NW_012148065.1:21386-21727 GCF_000956105.1 Propithecus coquereli
TGAATATCTGTGAGGAAAAAACAAATAAAAAGGCACCTACAAGCAGCCAGAACATATTTTTATTAAATCATTAAGTTAGATGTCATCACTTCTCTGTTTAAATCCATCTAGTGGTTTTTTGGTTTGTTTTTGATTTTTTTTTTAATTAATCTGATGTAGATCAAAATCTTAAAGTGATCTACAAGGGCTGACCTGACTTTAACCTCAGCTTTCCGACCTCATCCTTCTTTTCTTCATTTCATTCACTCAGATCCAGTTAAACTGGTCTCCTTGCTATTCCTCAAATATGTCAGACTTGCTGTCACATGAGGGTCTTTGCACTTGCTGTTCCCTAACTAGAA
>NW_012148066.1:0-521 GCF_000956105.1 Propithecus coquereli
AAAAGAAAAGAAAAGGCAATGATTTTAATCTTGGTTTTTAAGATAATCTTTCAAATAATGAGTTTTGAGTTTTTCTCTTTCAAACAAGACAGTTTGAGGGCCTCAGTGTGCATGTCAAATGAACATGTGTAAGTGATAGTAGAGACCAGATGAACATACTCATGACTTAGACTATTATACAGCTGAACATTAAAAACCACCACAAAAGTAGTTTTATGCAGCTTTAAATCATTTCTACTCTCATTCATATGCAGTTTAATTAATAGGATTTAACTTACACCCATTGTGAACCACTGATTTAAGATAGTAAACCTAGGATATACTGGAGTTGAAATAAAAATTAAGGAATTTAAGAATAATGATAATTCTGACAAGCTCCTTAAGATGATATTATCTAGATCATTGCATGCATCCTATCAAAATACTTACAGAACACATTTCAAGGACCACAAAAATTAGTTTAAAATTTTAATGACAAATATATCTAATTTAGTTTGTTTGGAATAAATATTAATCACAAT
>NW_012148066.1:13976-15986 GCF_000956105.1 Propithecus coquereli
GAATGGTTGCTAATGTGTCAGGTGTTCTGCTAGGCAGGGGTAGCACAAAGAGCAAGTGGCCTGACTTGAGAAGATTGGCTGCCTGGTGAAGACTTGACCTGTGAATAATGAAAATGACCTAGAGACAAATCCTGGAGCAAGGAGAAAGAGCTGCAACTCCGAGAATGGAGTCCTACTCTACTCAGAGGAGAGCTAAATGAGTGATACTGGACATAAAGTTAGTTATTAATTAAATTCAATCATATAATTCCCAATTCTTCAATGGTTACTAAGTGGGTGCTTGTCTAATACATCATTGTTACATATTAGGAAGAAAAAAGCAATCATCTCAAATGCTGGCCCAACAGCTGACCCATCCCCTCAGATTTTGCTTTGGTACGTTTAGAGCAGAGCCTAAGAATCTGTAGTTTTCAAAGTCCCCAGATGAACCTAATGGTCAGCCAGCTTTAGGATCCATTAAAATAAAGAATCCCTTAATGCTGCGGTCCCCAACTCCCGGGCCACAGACTGGTATCAGTCATTGGCCTGTTAGGAACCAGGCCACACAGCAGGAGGTAAGCAGCAGTCGAGCAAATGAAGCTTCATCTGTGTATTTACAGCCGCTCCCCATCACTCACATCACCTCATAAGCTCCACCTCCTGTCAGATCAGCAGTGGCATTAGATTCTCATAAGAGCGCGAACCCTACTGTAAACTGGGCATGAGAGAAATCTAGGTTGTGTGCTCCTTATGAGAATCTAATGCCTGACGATCTGAGGTGGAGCTGAGGCATTGATGCTAACGCTGGGGAGTGGCTGCAAATACAGATTATCATTAGCAAAGAGGTTTGACTGCACAATAAATGTAATGCATTTGAGTCATCCTGAAACCACCCCCCTCACCCCCAGTTGGTGGAAAAATTGTCTTCCATGAAACCGGTCCCTGGTGCCAAAAAAGTTGCGGACCACTGCCCTAATGAGAGAATCCAGAGAGTTTAGAAAAATACATTGCCAATGAAAATGTATATGAGAACTATCAGGCTGAAGAAGACCACTGTAATTATCTGGTTCATCACACTGACATTACTGCTGACTTTACTGCTGAGTAAACTAAAGTCCAAAGAGGTTCCATGTTTGCCAAAAGTCTCCAGGCTAGTTAATGGCAGATCTAGATAGAATTCTTGGTCCACCATACACCATTTCTCACCCTACCCTACTGTCTCCACTCAAGTAATTCCAGTCTTGAGTCTTGAATTTTAACTAGCTCCTGTCATGTGACTATTTAACAAAATCCTTCTAGGCTGATTAGAGAACAGGTGGCCCAATCAAGCTTTTACAAACTTACAGATAGTTTTCCTTCAATCTAATTAGGCACTAGGTCCTTCTGATATTAGAATATCCTTGTAATTGATGAGTGTGTGTGTGTGTGTGTGTGTGTGTGTGTGTGTACACACACATCTGTCTTTTTATGTATTAGTTTATATTGCTGACCTAATTAGCTATACATGTGTCAGCATCACCATGTCTGTGATACGGCAATTCAGATTATTAGTGCATAGTGGTATCATATGATTCATATGAAGACATATTTAACAGTTCTGACTTAGAATCTGGTGTTCTTAATACTACAGTCTGGGCCAATTCCCAAATAGGAAGGCTTCTATTGCAGTCCCAATGAGATTCCATTCACTGGAGTTATTTCCTGTTAGGAAAGCTACAATATGGTGATTTCTACATTACACACAAGATCAGCTGGGACTATTCCAATGATAATGAAGGAATGTTCATTTTTACCTCCATTGATTCTGTTAAGCACTAAAAATTAAAGGAGACTCTATATAGCTGTTAAATAATCAAAACTGAGGGAGGATTTATAAGACTGATAATATCTGATGTCAACTTAGAAAAAAATATCTTAGAAAACCACAGATTACTTCCATTACAAAAACAGCAGTTAAGATTTGTTATCCTCAATTTTATCTTACTTGACTCCATGTAGATTTAAGGTATAGCTTGGTACACTTAAGGAAGA
>NW_012148066.1:16036-16630 GCF_000956105.1 Propithecus coquereli
AGATTTCAAACTTATCTTGAAAGACCATAGGACTTACTGTTAAAGAAAATAACATATGTTGTTCTTCAAAATCAATATTAGAATCATCAGTTATAGATGTTTAAATTAGTAATGTTAACTGAGTTAAAGTACTATTTCTAGGGACTGTGATAAGGATAATATAACAAAATACTTATGCTTCCATGAGCCTACATAAATATGATAAAATAACCACAAACACCAATTTCAAAATGGAAAATGTGCAAAGTAGATAATTCAATAAGCACTTATTAAGTAACTATCATGTATGCTAAGTAGAATAAAGAAATCTGTTCTCATCTGGGTGGCACTTGAGCTGGCCCTTAAACGAAGACTTAGATTTGAAGTTCAAGAGGCAGAAATAATTAATAATAGAATATCAGTAGCTAGTATTCTATTATTATTATTATTTATTTCACAAAGGGAAAGAGACATGAGCAAAAACTTAGAATTTACAACTTTCAGCAAATTCGTGAAAAACTGAATACAGAAGTATATTTGGTGAGGAAAAAAATATTATTGCAGAAGGAAAATAATGGAAAAGTAGCTTGGGGCCAGGTTTCAAGATTGTTCTTA
>NW_012148066.1:16680-17306 GCF_000956105.1 Propithecus coquereli
AATTCTTTACTAGTCATTTGGCACTGGATCACACTTTTCTCATTTTTGACTAATTCAGTTCTCTTTAACTCCAAAATTTCACGATTTCTTAGAAGCTCTAATAACTAAACTCAAACTATGCTTTGGCTTTAACCCCTCCCCGCCCCCCCCCTCCCCAGAGAGCTGGTAATCCTTCACTACAGTAAGTCCTAATGGACATATATTCAAGAGAGAACAAGGGAATCAAGACTGTTTGACAATTTCACTTCACAGAGGCACGTGTATCATAGCACTTCAATGAGAGAGCACAACATGCTACCAACATATTCACTAATAGGATATGAATTCATTACCTGGGTAGATTAAAAAACATAAAAATAAAACCTGCCAATTAAATAGCAAGAAAATCTATTTATAAGAGTGGGTAACCTTTTTCAATTTAGTTGTCCAATTTGGCTCTTTCCAGGAACACCTGGCAATGGTCTGGACCTCTGGTCTTTCTTTCATTTTAGGGCATACATTTACCTTCTCTGGATAAAATTACACTTTTTCTTTTAAATACCAGAGCTCCCCTGGCCTTTAAACTAAGTCTTAAAGCAGTGGGGAATAACAGATAAAAAAGAAAAAAAAAACTAGAAGGTAACATC
>NW_012148066.1:29051-29373 GCF_000956105.1 Propithecus coquereli
CATTACAAAAACAGCAGTTAAGATTTGTTATCCTCAATTTTATCTTACTTGACTCCATGTAGATTTAAGGTATAGCTTGGTACACTTAAGGAAGACTTGGGAAGAAATTCAACTTACTAGGTATCAAAATTTTTAATATGAGAACTTAGAAGCTTTTCCTGAAACAGGAAAAAAAAAACTGCAACTGTCCAGCCATCAATAGTTCAAAGTTCTAGATTCAGATAATCATGAAATGATAAAAAGTATTGCAAACCATAGACATTTAAAGAATCCCCATCAAGTTATACTGAAAAGAAATGCTGATCATCAGACTCCATAACCT
>NW_012148066.1:30783-32148 GCF_000956105.1 Propithecus coquereli
TTTTGTCAGGAGAGATCTAGATGCCAATTTGCAGAAACTGCAGAAGACAGAGGAACGTGCTGAACTGCACCATGAATATATGATCATCAAAACTGAGATTGAAGGAAACCACAGGACAGTCTGGGTTCCTTGACAGAAACACAGTCCTCACTTTGCCTAATATATACAAATTTCAGTTAGCACAATTTACTTAAATAATATCAGTCCCCCCACCCAACAACATGGTTCATATTTCAGTTCCTATGGCCTATTAACTGAGTAACTGCATAAAGTACAAACTTCACTGCTAGCTCTTCAGTTCAAAAACTACTATAAACATCAGATGCACATCATGATCAGTGACAAATCACGTTATTTCTTTCAAAGTCTCTCAGGGATGTGTCACTGTGCACAAACAGCAAAGTATGTGGCTATGTTGCCTCTTTGTCTACAAGTGATGAATCTATATGACATTTTATAAAAATTGATCACCAAAAGAAGGAACTGGCCAAACAAAGATGAAAGTGAAGCAAATGAAAAGTGATAACGCTGGAAGTAAAATTCGAATGAAAGATAAACAGAAAAAATAGGTGACCATGGGAATGCCTGACACTACCACCATTCAAGACTCTAGATATAAAAACAAAGGAACTTAGTGAAGATGACCTTATCAAATAATGGAGTTGTGACAAAAAGGACGAAGATGTCCCAGAGGAAGTGACACTGGCAAAAATTTCATGTTAAATAAACACTAGGAGCTATTTGACAATACCAAAAGAGCAAAGGGATAAAATGTTGACAGCTGATCCAAAATTAGAAAGGAATATGAAAATTAACCATAACAAAGAAAATATGCTCACTGCATATTATGTTATATGTAGAGAATAAGGCAAGCACTGTTCAAACTTCATAAGTTATTTGACAAAACAATAAAACACTTTCTTATGTTTCTAATGCTTTAAATTAGTGTGCTAAATAAATATTGGTTTTACTTACTTTTTTCTCTGTTTCACTATATATTTATAACCAACAGTAAAAGCGTTTTTAATGTTTTGACAAAAATGTTTAAAGGTCACAGAACAAGGAAAATTTTTGCTACTAAGACTACTCTACATGGTTTCAGCTAGTGCGGTCATTTTACAGTCCAACACTACCATACAAAGTATGGACTGTCTATATACCATAAGGTAAAGAAAGAGATAAAAGAAAAATCCCTAAGTGTTGGGTCTACCCAAAGAGTGAAGTAGGACAGAAGTTAAGAACTGCTATTTTTATGTTACAATATTACAGCTAAATATTAACTTTTTCCTTCTCCAGCGTATCTTTCGTTTATGTCACAAAAAACAAGCAAGGACAAAACAGAGATGCCAGTTACCAAGAGTGGAA
>NW_012148066.1:35940-36291 GCF_000956105.1 Propithecus coquereli
CAAGAGGCCTAGCTTTCAGCCTATCTTTGCTTTTGACATGCCTTCCCCACTAACCTTAATCATTTCTAGCTTTTGACTTAAAGTGAAAGACATGCAACTCTTCCTTTCGCTTGAACACTTAGGGGCCGTTATAGAATTATTAAATGAACTAATTTCAATATTCTTGTGTCTCAGGGAATAGAGAAGCCAGAGGAGCAGGAGAGAGACTGGAGATTGGCTGGTCAGTGGAGCAGTTAGCTCCCACACAACATTTATTGATTAAGTTCACTGTTTTATATGGGTACAGTTCATGGAGCCTCAAAACAATAATAATAGTAACATCAAAGATCACTTATTACAGATCACCATAAC
>NW_012148067.1:0-341 GCF_000956105.1 Propithecus coquereli
ATACCCCTAAAATCTACCACCCAGACTTTTAAAATGTAAATCTGCTATCTTGGCCTCAGATTTTTAAAAAAGAGTTGAAATGTTACCGATAAAACGAGAACTCTTCTCAACAAGGCAGGTCCAATCATCCTCATCTCCTTTTTACAAGGGTAGAAACTAAAGCTCAGAAAGATTAAATAACTTTCCCCAGGCCACAGGGGGACAGTCACCGGGCACATTCAAATCCCAGCCTTCCTTGCTGAGAGTGAAATTTCTCTTTCACGTCACTCGAAATCACTTCTAATTGGATGCTTAAAACACTATCCAGGGCACTTGATTTCAGGACTCGGATTTTGCTGCCA
>NW_012148067.1:11801-16309 GCF_000956105.1 Propithecus coquereli
CATGAAAACTGAAATTCTGCCAAAAGAGTTGGAATTTTATTGATGTTAGCCAAAACCTTCCCAAGACTTAGAGAGAGAGAGAGAACCAGGAATATACAATGGTTAGGGTTAGTGGTATATTAGCCTGGAAATATCTATTTAATAATAAAAGACATCATCGGACAAAGTACCTCTGGATCTACAGTGTACACAAGGGAAGACACCAGGACGGGAACCATCTGAAATTCAATCAGACCGTGCAGCTTTGTGAACAGTTTTGCCATAATACAGCCACTACTTAAGTAAAGCATGTGCGTTATTTCATTTAAATTAACAAATAAACAGAATCTTATTTATCAGTTATTTTAAACTTCAAAGTGAATTAGTTCTTTTTCTCAAAAGGAAATGTGGGCTTAAAAGGCAAACTTATTGTTTTAGTAAGAAATCTAAACTGTTAATTAAGTGTTTATATTCTGTATTAAAGTCACTTCCTGCCTCCAAATTACAAACTGGAGAAGAAAGATGAGAATTTTTAAATGTTTCATTTGTCCCCAATTTTCTCAATTTAAATCAATTAGTCCAGTGTCCTTGAAATCAGGCCAGCAAATAATTAAGCAGCAGTTTCGGGGGAAGTGTATAAACACTCTGAGTTAAAACCCCACGGGCACCCTCCCCCTTCACAGCCAAAGCACAGGCTGAGTCAGGGTCTCTGCTGAGTTGGCTGTCACTCCCCGCGCCCCACCGGAGGGGCCGGGCCCTGGAGGAATCTCGGCCTCACCCCCCTTGCCCTCTCAGGAGGAGCCCTTTCCTCCACCGGACACACGCAGAACACTCCTTCCCTGGATCCGGCCACTAGGCCCCAACTCTCGCTGTCACTTTTGCAGTCCCCTGCCCGTTTCTATACCAGACAGTCCTCTAGATTTCTCTCAGGCACCTGTGGTGCCCAGAGAACTGAAGCTTTCTCTTTTTCGGCCCTGAGGCACACCTCACAAGCCTCTGGATTGTCACCTTGGCCACTCAGCTCCAGGCTATGTCCCTGGACCCCGCCCCCGCCCCAGGCGTCTCTCTCGTGGATCTCCCGACCAGCACCAGCCTCACACCCACTGCTCAGGCTCCCTCGCCTTCCTGAACCACAGGCACTTCTAGGAAGTTCCTTCTAGGAACTCGCACTGCTCCCTAAACCCAGCCCCTCATCCCTGCTCCGAGCACCCCACTCAGCTCCACACCCTGCTCCCCTGTCTGCCCCCACCTGAAGTCAGGACCAACGTCAGGACACACTGGTTTCCCCAGGGGGAAACATTAGTGAATGTTCACACTGAAAGGGACGTTGGCAGTTCTTAAATTCAAAACCAGGGACACTAAACTCATGAGGCAGCTTGGACCACTGCTGAGCGACTGGAATTATAAAGCCGTCACCCAGTGAACTAAAAGCTGCCTGTTTATAACTTTGCTGGATGGTCCTGGCTCTGACTTTGGAACTGCTCCTTTTAAGCATTTGAAGACTGTCATAAAGAAGGACTCGGTGTTTATTCTCAGACCTTGTCCCTCCTCTGCTCAAAATCCTGAATCTCATCAGGAGGAACAGCTGGTTTGCAAGCCCCTTTCTCTGCCCTCTCACCCCAGTCTTATTTCAGCTTCCTTCCCCCTTCCCCTCTCCCTTCCCCGTTCTCTCTGCCCCCCTCACTTGCACCTGCCACTTCCTAGCCATCTGGGTGGACTGAGTCTTCACCATCCTCAGGATCAAATGCCACAACATCAGAGAGGTCTCTCCCACCCCAACCCAGCATTCTCCCTCCCCATCCTGCTTATAATTCTCCATAACACCAACCACCTCATGAGAAATTACATATTTATTGTTTGTTCCCTATGGCCCTCGCTACACATCAGCTACACGATGGCTGGATGTTTGTCTGCTTAATTCATTGCTGGAACATCAACACCCAGAATCCATTACCTGGCTCAAGGCAGGTGCTCTGTAAACGTTCATTCAATAAATGCATTCCTATGCCCTTCCATCCTAACACCCACCCCCACCTGCATACCCATCTGCTTTCTGTCGCGATGGCCTCCACATCCAGCCTTCCAAGCCAGCAAGGCGATTTTGAATACTGATTCTGACATCTGACATCTGACATCCAAGCAGTCCCTCTCTGCTCTGGGGCCCTGGGGTCTTCATGAAGGCGTCTCCTTCCTTCCTTATCTCACTCACACCAGCCCCCTCCTTCACTTCCTTCCGGATCCCAAACCTGCCACCGCACCAAAGGTCTGGATAAGTGTATGGTCTATGTTGGCCTTCGATTTGCTGATAAGAAAGAAGGAAGCCAAGCAAACAGGGCACTTTTCAAGATCTCCTTCTCCTATGGCTCTAAGCTAACTCTTGACTACCCCTTAGCAAATCCATGCTATCACTTAGCACTGTTTTCTTCCTATTCACAAAGGATCTGTTTAATAACCAGCCCCATGAGTATTCTAGGTATTAGTGTTAAGCTTTTCACTTTTCAAAATTCAGTACTGTACTCACCTCTCTCTAGTTTTTGGGCACCTCATACTGGACTTTGGTATTCCCTATACTGGTTTCTAACAGTCCATGCCACTTTTACATTTGCCCTAAGATAAACATCAATCCTTCGATCTTCTGGATACATTATTTTGAATTCTGACTTATCAGAAATTTCTCTAGTCACCTTTTGGTGTCACGATCCCCTCCTCCCCATATCCTTTATTGTTCACATTTTTTTATAGATTAAATTTAAATTTTCTTCTAACTTCGTCTTTCATGAACCCTATTTATATTATAGTCTTTGATCATGAAGTTTACATAATATTCCCCCTGGATCCTCCTCCCTAAACTGAAATCTTCCTCCCTAAATTGCTGATTCAGGGATAATTACGTCCGGGCATTACTTGATTTGTTGTTATAAACTTAAAATAAAATTGGTTATTACCACTCTTTATTTTTGTGTTGTTTTAAAAACCTTATTTTGTTCAATGTTAGGACACTATTTGGCATATCTGTTGAAGAAATAAATAAAAATTAAAAATGAACAAATGATGACAACACCAAAGTAAAAATTTATCACAATCTGTTTTCAGCAGACATAAATTCCTAGAAGGTCTAAATAGTCCCTCTTGTCTCCTTTAAAATTGTCAGATTAAAGAAACCTCCATTTAACCCACCAGCAAGTCTTTGGCTCCCAAAACACTCATCACTACCAAATCAATCATGTATTTTGACAGGAGAATGTTTTGCTCATGTGTTTATCCTTTGGAGCGCTCAGCAGCACTCTAGGCTATTGACCCATTAAATACAAGAATTTTAAGCCATCAAGAAAACCAGATCACTCAGGTAAAGCTTTCTTTGTGCCCCCTGCACCCCCCCAATGATGGGGAGGAGGGGACAGGTGTGATGTGTAAGGTAGTCAGATATTGAATTATCTATCTGCACTGACTGCTTTCAAATTCTTCAAATTCTACCATTTTCTTTAGATTGTAGAGAGTCACAAGCCAGTAGCGACTAAAATCTAGTTCTGCCACAGAGGTTATCCAATAAGGGAAACAAGATAGATAAGCAACCTGCCTATGGGACGACATTGTAAGTGCAGCAATCTCCAAAACCAGAGTTAGATCAAGGGAACACGATAGCGCTCGAACTAGCTCAAACTGTTGCCAACTCCAGTAACCACTCCTTCCTCAGATTACTTACAATTTTCCTACAAACAGAAATTTAGTCTTCCCTCCTTTCCTGTCTTTCAAACACACAGTATACACACATGTATGCACAAATATATTTATGCTCGTTGTAGGAGGGAATAAAAGCAAAAAAAAAAAATAGAAATTTGTAGAATTTTGCTAGTTTAAGCATTCAATTTTTTTTTACCCTAGAATAATTAAACCAAGAAAATGACAAAGCCACTTGATTATGAGGTTTTGGAAGCTATTATTAACATTAAAATGTTAAGAGAACCCACAGGTGATTAGGCCAATGGTATTGGTGGGGAACCTTTTCGTGTTGGAAGGCTGCATTAATTTAGCTGTAATCAAATAAGTCTGCATTCAAGAAACTTCAATTAGATATACTTTAAAATGTGCATTACTTTGTAAAAATCTAACTACTAGGTACTTAATAATTTCCAAAAATGAAAATTATTTGTTAATTTTAAAGTTAACTAACTTTCTAATGACTTTGCTGTGTCTGATTTTTGTTGGAAAGCATTTGAATATCTGGTTGCAGCATGGAGGTCCACAGTTTCAGTTGATCCTCCAGGTGGGTATCAGCCATTTGTGATCTTAAGGGCATCTTGATTTGGGTGAGGGAGGAGAATGTAGATTCACGGCAATAAGTGGCTGAAAAGCAAGAAAGCATTTGGGGGGCATGCTGCCAAATGCATGGATATTCTACTCCATTTCTCCATATTTCAATTGGATCTTTCTTAGCATCAAACAATGACTTTAAAATGTCATCTACTGAGAGCTCAATCAATTCCATCTGTAGTTCTTTAGGTGCCTTGGCGATATCCACTAGGTAAGGC
>NW_012148067.1:21598-21947 GCF_000956105.1 Propithecus coquereli
TAAAAAAAAAAAAAAAAAAAACGTATAACCTGTGTTGAGATCAGTGTAGAGATTTCTCAAAGAATTAAAAGCAGATCTACCATTCAATCCTGCGATCCCATCACTGAGTATCTACCCAGAGGAAAAGAAATCATTATATCAAAAAGATACCTGCACTCGTATGTTTATCGCAGCACAGTTCACAATTACAAAAATATGGAATCAACCTAAGTGCCCATCAACTGATGAGTGGTTAAAGAAAATGTGTGTGTGTGTGTATGTATATATGTATATATATACCATCAAGTACTACTCAGGGATAAGAAAGAATGAAATAATGTCTTTTGCAGCAACTTGGATGGAGCTGGAA
>NW_012148067.1:32177-32524 GCF_000956105.1 Propithecus coquereli
ATCTGCCCGCTTCGGCCTCCCAGAGAGCTAGGAGCCACCTTAATTCTAACATTAATATTTTGCTGTTTTTGCTTATCGCAAATCTATCCATTGATATATTCATCCATCACTCCACTTTATTTTTTAAGCATTACATAGTAAATTGCCAACCTTGGTATAAATGCATCTGGGGACTACTTTAAAAAATTCCCGTGCCACATCTCCAGAAATTTTTATTTAGTCAGTCTTGAGTGGGGCTCAGGCATCAGTATGTTTTAAAAATCTCCCCAAGGAACCCAAATGTTCAGCTAAAGGGATAGGTAAAAATGTCTCTGCTTCCCATGAGCCCTGGCCAGTGGGCATGGGAG
>NW_012148067.1:34489-36602 GCF_000956105.1 Propithecus coquereli
TCGCCCTCCCTGTGGTCTCCCTGAGCAGCTTCACTTGTCTACCTGACTCCTGAGCTCAAGTCAGCAAAGATGGCAGATGGCCCTGGAAGGTGGTACTGGTCATCCCGGTGCGCAATTTAAAGGTTGGCAAGTCATGTCATATTGTTTTCAAATAATAGTGAGTAGGAAAAGAACCTAAGACACTGGTCAGGCAGTGACACTAGGGATCAAGAAGCTGAATGACCCAATGCACTGTTTTTCCCACTGAGTGACAAGGAACAGAGGAAAAGAGGCTGTTCCAGCCAGGGCAGCAAGTGACACAGCTGAGGCAGGCAGCTGGGTCCCCACTAACCTTGTGTTCCCATGACAACCAGCCAAGTGCAGGACTGGGCACAGAGAGCTGCTCAAGAAATACCCGTGTGAGAACTACGGAGGAAAACCTCTCAGGAGAAATATGCACTTGCCTCACCAACCACCTACAGGGACCTAGAGAGTGGCCCCCACACAGCAGGAGGAGGCAAAGTCTGATGGCATCTCAGAGGTGATCTGAGAGCTCAGAAGTCATGGGACAAAACTCGATAGTCACAACGGGAGTAGTAAATGATGGTACTCTGGGGAAAAGAAATTTCCTAATAGTTGCATCTGAAGTGCAAAATCTGAGTAACCAGCCACATCTCAATAGTGCCCTATTGAGAGAGGAACCAGCGTCCAGTCTGAGCTCAGTAGAGGAAAAGAGCTGTGTTCAGAAAAAGGCATCTGCAGGAGGCTCGGTGAGGGCAGAAGAAACACATGGCTTTGTGCCTGTCATCTCTGTTCTAATTGATCCCAGGTCTAGTATGTTGTACCCATTTTCTCTTGTGAAACTTTTCCTTTCTCCTGATTTTGCTGCTTCCACCCTCCAGGGTCAAGCTGGCAAACATTGTCAGGCTGACCAGGCAAAGCACAGTGAGGGGAGGCCAACACGCCAACAGAGTGACAAGCACAGGTTGCAACCAGTCCCTTATTTCAAAATGAGAACATTTCCCAGATCCTTGCATCCCTGGTCTTCAAATATGCTGGGACTTCTGAGTGGACAGGTATAAAAGGGATTAGTCAGAATAGAGGGAGCAGAGTGCCTAATCTAGATATAGAACTGTCCCCCAAGAAGGGGTGCTGGAGGGCCACGTCAGTTTCCTGGGCTCCACCTAGCTCGATCTGGCAGCAGCACTTGGTGCGGTTCAGGGGTAGGGAGTGCAGTCGGCCTCATGGGAGGGGAGGCAGAACACTCTGGCCTTATCAGACTTACCCTGCACCTGGATCACCTGGGGATCTGTCAATGTTCAGATTACAACTCAGAAAGTCCAGGGTAGAGCCTGGGATTCTGCATCAGAGACCAACTCCCAGGTGATGCTGATGGGCCAGTCCATGGAGTAGCAATACCCAGAGCCAGTGGTTTCATTTTGGAATCACCAGGAAAGCTCTTAAAATTCTCGATGTGATGGCTTCATCCCAGAACCAACTAAATCAAAATCTCCTGGGCTGGGACCCAGGCATCAATATTTTTTAAGCTCCCAGGTAAGTATAATGTGTGGCCAAGATTGGAACTCATTGCTCTAGACAGTGGGGATGGTCAGAGCAGGAGCTTCATAGTTCCAGTGGCTTCATCTGGCCTGAAGCAGCTCAAGGGTGGGGTCAGCCAAGGAAGTGACCAGAGGCTCATTTAAGAAGGTCCCAGACAGGCAGGTGAGGAGCAGCCTTAGGCATGGACAAATACAGCTGGAGAAAGAGGGAGGGGAGGCATGCTGGTGCCTGGGGCTTACCCCAAGCCCTGCAGACACCTGTAAATAGCAAACCTACTTTCAGATTTCCCCAGCTGGTGGGTTGGGCTCCTAAAATACATGACATGTGATTTCTCAATGTGGGCTCCAGAACTGGTAGAGCTATAGACCAAATGAAGGTCCTTTCAACTGAGAGGGAGGAGGCAGGATAGGGAAAATAGGGAATAAATTTTCCCCTAGCCACTAATAAAATTCCTCATTCATCTCTTCACAATTCTTGCTCTTGATTTGTACATTGACCCCTGTTCCTCCACAATGTGACCCCTCCTTGGTCCCCCTCTACTCCATACATTTAGAAAGTCAATTCTGCAGTTTGC
>NW_012148067.1:40373-41112 GCF_000956105.1 Propithecus coquereli
TATTTTTGAGTCAAGTGACATAGATAATTGTGTTCCTGATACTTTTGTTCTTGTGTTTTTGTTGTTGTTACTTTTTGTTTTGTTTTTCAAAAAGCGAACTTGGCTCAAGTAGGCAATGGGGGAAACACAATTTACCTACCAGGATAGGATATTTTTCTTTCAGTTGGCAAATACCAAAGAACAAACTTCCTTATGAAAGGCATCTGCATTTCCTAAAAGACCAAAGATCTTTAAAAGTACCCCAGATTGCAAACATTTTACAGTAATGTAGCCGGGTAGAGAAGAACCATCAGGTAATTCACTAAAACGTGTTAGCCTCCGCAGCTAAGCAATTTCTCTGTGTCACATTCAACCCCACTATCAGCAATGTGGTTTGTTTTTTGTGCTTTTTTTATTTTTGCTTAAAATAAAAATTTATAACTTCCAGAGGAGATGGAGATTTAGAAAAGGTTTCTAACAGTTCCCTCCCGAAACCCTACTGAAATTCTTAAAGTAATCAGACATTATGGAAAGGGGTCCATTCACATGCCAGTTCTACATGGAACTTCTGTTAAAATGCTGGTTGATCCAGACAAAAGGAAGACACAGAAGACCAACTTAGAACCCTACTTCCCAAGAAAGCAGGACTCAGGGGAGAGTCTCTCGCTGAACTCGATGTACATCAATTGCTTTGGAATGTCCAAGGCTGGATGCGGTTCAGGCCATGGGTCAGAGAGAGAGCGTGTGGCTTAAATGCCTT
>NW_012148067.1:43462-44008 GCF_000956105.1 Propithecus coquereli
ATAGGTGTTTCAAACTCACAAGACATCTTCTTATTAAAATAATATGATAAATAGTCATCTGTTTCGCAGTCGGGTCAGAGAAACCCACTTAACTCACCACGCAGCTGAACTGGGGGGTGAATCCTAAACTCTGTGTCTCCAGGAAAGAGCCTGCTCTGCTCTGGACTGTGAAGGGGCCCCCTCCCTCCCTGTGCTGTGTGGAAGCAGAATTCTCCTTACTCTCCACCCTCCTCTGTCCTCAGCCCTCGTGTGTCCAACTTCGCCCAGCTGAAGAGCTTCCTCCTCACATCCCTGTTCCTCAGGACACAGAGAAGTAGACAGAAAGGGCAGAATCCAGCAATGGCAGCAGGAGGGACACAGGAGGGGAGCAGGAATGTGTCCCACCATGGCCCCTTTGTAGATCCTGAAACCCAGGCTGTAGCTGCACATTTTCTTGGAAGCTACAATCATTTACCTTAATGTTCCTTCCACAGGCTCAAATTCTTGTTACAAAGCCATTTGTCTTCACCTGCCCTATTACTATTTCATACAAAAATGGAACAGATT
>NW_012148068.1:0-305 GCF_000956105.1 Propithecus coquereli
TAATAAACTACATCCGTTTGAAGTGTTCCTATGGATTCATTTGACACTTTTATACACCTGTGAAACAACCACCATAATCAAGATATAGAACATTTTCATCACTTGTAAAAGAGTCCTTCATAGCTCTTTAATTGAATATTTAAAATATTTGATACTGCCTATTGTTGACATTCATTTTTGGTGCATGTGTCGTTTCTTAGATCAGTAGAGATTAGATCCATGATTTTGAAAGTTTTGTTTATCCCTTCCAATTCTGCTAAAAACTAATTTGTTTGGATATAGTGTTGTTGGTATCCTAATAGTAC
>NW_012148068.1:2158-3216 GCF_000956105.1 Propithecus coquereli
TGAGATAGAGGGCAAGAAGGGTTCTTTAGGTGGGGAAGGAGTCTCAGTGAGCATTTCTTAGTAGATATCACTTTTACTGCCTTGGCTGGAATGGAGCCACCTATTTGAGAGTAGGGAGGGAGGTAGGTGAGAGAATTGGTAGAGACATTTCTTATTGGTATGTACTATAATTTGAGGAACTTAGCACATTTGAAATATTTAACATTGTACTTTTTCTTTACTTAGCAGAAATACTAAACAGCATTAGAGAAGGAGGTCCCCACCCCAGTTTTATTCATCAAAGGAAAATAACACATTCATTATTTGCATAGTTGAAACACTATTTGTGGCATTCTAGAAACTAAGGTTCCAGTACATTTTTCTAAAGTTCAACCTCAATCAATTCTTACATATTTAATGAACATCTTTTATATGTTCAGCTTTGCATTCTGTTCTTGAATGAGGTAGCAAGAACAAGTGTGTAACAGATATATAAAACATCATCTTCAGCAATAAGAATGCCATGCTTAAGTCATAGATATGTAATACATAGTACGCTTTTCTTTGTGTAGTAATCTTTAGGTTTGCATTTCTCTCTCACTAGACTATACACTTCTTGAGGGCAGGGATTTTTGTCTTTATAAAGTTTGTATTCTTAGCAACTAGCACACTATTTGTATTTGGTACAGAGTAGGCATTGGATTAATATATGTTTTAAAATGTGAATAAATACCTGTTACCCCTGCTATAAAAATTTAGAGAAAGTTGAGATCCTTATGGGAATGCTTAAATAGAATAGATGGAAGAATTTGTTTTCCCTTTGTGTAGTGATCTTTCAATTTCAAGTAATGTAATTTTACCTGAAACCATGGACATAAAGTCACATTCTTAATTTTAAAGGATTTTTTCAAGGCACTAGGAAGAGTAAAACAGATTCATAATGATGTCAAAGTTCTCTTGCGTACCAATCAGCAAACAGCAGGGTGAGTAACTATTCATTGAACTAATTGTATTGCTGCTTACGTTTTCAAAATTTTAAAGACATTCTAGGTTCTTTTTGAAGCTATATGACATTTTGT
>NW_012148068.1:5528-6049 GCF_000956105.1 Propithecus coquereli
CAGTCCCACCAGCAGTGTAGAAGTGTTCCTGTCTCTCTACATCCTCGCAATCAAATATTTTTTAAAAAGAAAATCTTTACTTTGAACATATTCTCTTTGTATTTGTATCATGAGCATCTCTTATCAGCTAAGCAGTATCCCTGATAAAGGATGGGAATAAAAAATTTAAAAATGAAGACAGTGTTTCTGCCCTAGATTACCTTAAAGTTGATTAGATCTCTCTTGTTATTTACATGACTGTAAAATTATAAATGGTATATTGATTTTCTCCTGTTGCTATAACAAATTACCACAAACTTAATGGCTTAAACTAACACATATTTATTGTCTTATGTTCTGTAGGACAGAAATCAGACATGTTTCTTTGCATGCTAAAATCAAAATGTTGGCACGGCTGCATTTGTTTCTGTAGGCTCTAACGGATAGTCTATTTCATTGCTTATTCAGTTTGTTGGCAGAATTCAGTTCCTTGCATTTGTAGAATCAAGGTCTGAGTTTCCTTGCTGGCTGTCACTGAGGGT
>NW_012148068.1:9499-10310 GCF_000956105.1 Propithecus coquereli
TTTTATTCTTTTGTTTCTCATAAAATGAAAAGTAAATCCTTTTTTTTTTTTTTTAAGTAGTATAAGAATTAAGCTTTAGGTAGTCCAAGGAGTTGATGATAATTCAGGAAACAGAAAACTAGGGGACTTACCAAAATATTGAATCCTTCTCTGAATCATCCCTTTTAGATATCACTTATACTATTTTTAGAGGATTTCCCATTACCTTCTGATTGGAACATTACTTATCCTATAATAAGTATACAGAACACAAATGCTGGGACAACTTTGTAAAGTAATAACACTTAAGTGCTACTTACTGAGTACCATGTGTTAAGCACCATTATAAGTACAGACACAACATCAATAACACATTGCCCTCAAATTGCTCTATTTTATGGAACCAAAAATAAACAAATGCATTTTAATTAAATATATTAATTGTATAGTCTAAGGTCATGTCCCGGTTGCCATGTGGATCAAGTATTCTGGGATAGGGGAAAGAGATGAACATCAGGGAAAGTTTCCTAAGGGAAGTAGGTATAAAGTGAGTTCTCATGGCTGAATAGGCAAGGTAGGACAGAACATTTCAGGTTGAGGGAGCAGCAGGTGCAAAGTTTCCTAAGGGAAGTAGGTATAAAGTGAGTTCTCATGGCTGAATAGGCAAGGTAGGACAGAACATTTCAGGTTGAGGGAGCAGCAGGTGCAAAGCCGTGGATTGAAGAGTGAACCTGCATCTTTGGGAATTAATTGCAAAAGTTGGCACTGGCTCTTGAATTAGTAACAAAGGCCAGATCATAGTAGCCCTGAGTGTTGTGCATTTGCATGTGAT
>NW_012148068.1:11368-12388 GCF_000956105.1 Propithecus coquereli
TGCTTTCAATTGTATTTGTTCTATAGGAGGATTAATATTAATATTAATGTTTATTGATATTTTATATTATTGAACAGATTAAATTCCAATGTTTGCCAGGCTTGGTAATCCCCCCTGCACCCCCCAAGTTACCAGTAGGTTAACTTTTTTTTTGTTATAACAGTAGTACCAGTGAACAGTCCTAGAAAGAAATTATGTTGTTGTTTTTACTATGGTTTGTAAGATCTTGGGAGTGAGGATTAGTATTATATATTTAGAAAGTTAAACGTTTCTGAATTTTGTGCTGCCTTAAGTCATCTGATAATAAATTTGTTATTTCATAGAATCCAGGAATCATTTAAAAGAAGGCCTTCTTCACACTTAACAGATTTATAATTTAAAAGCATGGGAGGGAAAAATAGAAGTGAGCTTTTTGGTTCCAATTTGCTTTAAAAATAGAAAGTAAATGCAAGGCAATTATGCAATTTAGCGAAACTTAAGTTGATAGTGCACTTTCCCTTTCCTGTACTAGTATGTCACTGCAGAGAATTTCAAAACATTTCTTTTTAACTGAAAACAAACACACAAAGAGCCACAGTCTAGTTAATAGTAAACAATCCTCCAAAAAGGTTCAGATTCCTAAAGCTTTATAGCGTTTCGCCACATCTCCAGACTTGACCTTTTATTTGGAAATAATTCTTCTTTCAGTTTTCTTGTATTTAACAAAATGTAGATTTTTCATTCAATTGGCATATGAAAAAAAATAGTGTAGCCTAAGAAATGAATTCTTTTGAAAATATTTGATGATTTTTCTTTATGTATAGGTTAATGAAACTTTAAAATTTAGTCTGGCAGAATATTGTTTAGGGATTTAAAAGTTAATGGGTCTAGGCCAGGCGCGGTGGCTCACACCTGTAATCCTAGCACTCTGGGAGGCCGAGACGGGCGGATCATTTGAGCTCAGGAGTTCGAGACCAGCCTGAGCAAGAGCGAGACCCTGTCTCTACTAAAAATAGAAAGAAATTAATTGGACAACTAAAA
>NW_012148068.1:16913-17247 GCF_000956105.1 Propithecus coquereli
CTTCAGAGAATATTTAGCAAATGTTCACAGTACCTATACATCAGATTAGCTTGATAGCTATATAACTCTTACACCTTCCCTTCCCTTATACACTCGGGGACAGTGTTATACTATGTTAAGAATTTTCTTTCTGTATGACCTCATTTGGCTGTCTCATAGTTGTTAGCCAAGAAAAGCAATCTTACTTTAATATTTTGTTTTGCAATTTTAATTCTGAATATTATTCTTAGTGATCTATGTGTTTTTACATTAATGTGAATCTTCTTAATTGATAAGCAGCTAAACTTTTCATAATTTTATATATAATAGTAGATGTTTCGGCTACTTTTCTATC
>NW_012148068.1:19452-20625 GCF_000956105.1 Propithecus coquereli
AATATTCATATTAGGCAAATTTGTTCGTGCTAATTTAAGATTTGTCTGCTTTCCTATTCTTTGATTAATAGACAAATAGAAACTTTGATATTAATATATTAGTTTAAAGACAAGAATTCTTTCATTTTTTCTGAATATTTGGCAACATAGTTTCATCGATAATGTGCTTTTAGGGTTGCAACAGCTGTTTTGTGATTTAATATTGAAGCAAATTATATTATATAGTGGTGATAAATCTCAAAGTGATCTCATTGTATTGATATTTCTGATAATAACTGCCTTGAGCTAAGTGCTGCAAATAATGGATATTTTTGTAGAGTATATCTGTGTTAAAGTGTTTGTTACTTTACCATCCCCTTTGACTTAATTCTCAGAAATTCTTCATTTAGAAGGCCTTTTGTGATCTCTGCAATAATAAAATTGTATCTTTAATTTTTATGTTGTTTATACCACATGTCATTAATGAAGAAAAGTTATACTTTTAAGAAATGCTTAATTTCTTCTCATATGTTTTAATAGGTTCGAATTGAACAAGTAATAGTTGCTGAACCTGGAGCAGTTTTATTATATAAAATTTCTAATCTCCTCAAGTTTTACCACCATACAATCAGGTAAGTGGAATGGTGAAATGTGCTTCTTAAATCCTGCGTGATATTCTTTTTCAATTACAGAGAAGTGTAAGATTTTTTTGGTTTGTTTTCACTGTGTATACTAAATAAATACTACGTATCGACTAAGTATAACTAGTAGACCCTCCACACTGTGTGAACCATTATATGCATGTTATTCATGCTGTACCTTGAGTCTTCCTGCATTAGTAAAAGAGATCCATGGCAACTACCTGTTATATTCACAATAGGGCATAATGAGTGAAATATCCTATTCTGGATGTAAATAACTTAAATTCTTCTTTAACATTTAGTTTACTATAAGTGATAAAATAGAACCATAGCTTTATCTTCTTTATATAAAAGGCAGTTTATCAGATTAGGAACCCCACTTGTCTTATCTAAAATGTAATCTTTGACTACAAAATTTGCTTTCATTTTTGCTTTGCATATAGCTATTAGTGGTATACACTTGAGCTTTATTATAACTGTCACCATAAGACTATATTATATGTATAGTTGTGTTAAAACAATGTCTTTCCAAGCTATATTTTGATAGTTTCCA
>NW_012148069.1:0-635 GCF_000956105.1 Propithecus coquereli
CTTGGAGATGTCCTTGTAACTCATTACCAGGCCCAAGGCTTTGCAAGAAGCAGTTTAAACCACACCTGCAGGTCCTCAATTTACTTAACAGATCTTGTGAGTCTGAGTCTACGTCCGGTGGCTTGTCTCTGATTCACAGACGTCCTTATCTTAATACAGTCTAAGTCTTTAGACAAAGCTCCATTTCTTTAACCAACTACAAATCAAAGAATCTTTAAACCCACCTATAACCTGTAATTCCCCATTTGGAAGTGTCCTGCCTTGTCAGGCCAAACCAATGTACGCCTTCCACGTATTGATTTATGACTTTACATGTAATTCCTGTCCCCCTGAAATGTACAAACCAAACTGTGTCCCAACCACGGTGAGACCACTTGCTCAAGGCTTCTTGAGCGTGGCTCTCTGAGCCGTGGTCACACCTACTCAGCTCACAATAAACCTCCTTAAATTATTTTAGAGTTTGGGCTCTTTTCTGTTGACAAGAAGGTGTCTCACAGCTAATAGCTCTGCAAACATGGTTCCCTCTGTCTGGAATGCTTCTTCCCACTTTCTCTATTTGGCAAACTCCTTCCTGCTCTTCATGTCCGAAATTCAACTACAACCACCTGCGCCAACCTTTCTGAGTCTTTCCCCAG
>NW_012148069.1:1253-1855 GCF_000956105.1 Propithecus coquereli
ATTTTTTGGAGACGGATCTTGCTCTGTCACCTAGGCTGAAGTACAGTGGCACAATCATTGCTCACTGCAGCCTCAAATAATCCTGGGTTCAAGCGATCCTCCGACCTCAGCCTCCCGAGTAGCTGGGACTACAAGTGTACAGAACCATGCCCAATTTTTCTGTTTTTTGTAGAGACAAGGTCTCACTATATTGCCCAGGCTGGTCTCAATCTCCTTGGCTCAAGCCATCCTCCTACTTCGGCCTCTTAAAATGCTAGGATTACAGGTGTCAGCCACCAAGCCCGGCCCACATACTAAATTTCCATATATGCATGGATGTATTTCTGGCTTTTCCAATCTGTTCCATTGGTTTGTCTATACAAATGCTAATACCACAGCATTTTAATTATGAAGGCTTTAAATATACCTTAAGATGTGGTAGAACCAGCCACACTTCCCCCACTCCCCCAGCTCCATTCCCTCTCCCACCCCCAGCACTTCCAAGGGGAAATTTATTTTACTTATTCTTCCATATGAACATTATGATAAGCTTTTCTAGCTCCAGGAAAAAAAAGTTATGGTGTTTTTCTTATGATCATATTAAATTTACAAACTTTAGAATT
>NW_012148069.1:3550-3925 GCF_000956105.1 Propithecus coquereli
ACCCCACAAGGGTCTTCTTTTGACCATATCAAGAAAGAAGGGGACTGGGTATGGTGGCTCACACCTATAATCCTAACTTTGGGAGGCCGAGGTGTGAGGATCTCTTGAGGCCAGGAGTTCCAGACCAGCCTGCGCAACATAGCAAGACCCTGTCTCTGCAAAATATAGACACATTAGTTGGGCGTGGTGGCACATGCCTGTAGTCCCAGCTACTCAGGAGGCTGAGGTGGGAGGATCCCTCAAGCCCAGGAGTTCGATGCTGCAGTGAACTATGATGACACTACTGTACTCCAGCCTGGGTGACAGAGTGAGACTCCACCTCTTGAATGAAGAAAGAAAGAAAAGGAAGAAAAGAAAGAAAGAAGAAAGAAAAAA
>NW_012148069.1:3975-4533 GCF_000956105.1 Propithecus coquereli
TGTTGATTTATGACTTTACATGTAATTCCTGTCCCCCTGAAATGTACAAACCAAACTGTGTCCCAACCACGGTGAGACCACTTGCTCAAGGCTTCCTGGGCATGGCTCTCTGAGCCATGGTCACACCTACTCAGCTCACAATAAACCTCCTTAAATTATTTTAGAATTTGGGTTCTTTTCTGTTGATAGTATGTAATTTGTTAAAGAAATGAAGCTTTGTCTAAAGGCTTGGAGTGTTTTAAGTCAAATAAGGACGTCACCGAAATGGGGGGTCAGGGCCCCCTTGGCCCACCCATGCAGCCAGGCACGGGCGCGGAGAGCGGCAGTGTCCAGCCCAGCCGCGGCCGGGACGGCTCTTCCTGGAGGGGCTGGTGGGGGGTTAGGGGGCTGCTCTGTGCAGATCAGCCCCAGATACCCCGAAAACCGGTCCCTGCTCCACAGAGCAGCTCGGCAGCTGCCGTAAGCAGAGACAGTGGGTCTGACGTGGCTGCTCTGAGGGAGAAATTTAGAAAATTCACTATAAAAACCGTAAACTTCTCCCTGCTTGTCTTTTCTGCT
>NW_012148069.1:4583-5530 GCF_000956105.1 Propithecus coquereli
TTTATATGAAACCTGTTTAAACATTGAACTTTTGTGGTCCCATCAGCCCATCCCGATCTAGCTGCCGCCGAGCTGGTCTCGGCACCCAGAGCCCCCGGAGTTTCTGCCCCCCCCCCAGCTCTACCCACTTGTGCAAAGGAGGCTTTGGGCCCGGGCAGGGGCTGCGCCAGGCCTCGGCCTCCTCCGCCTGCGTCTTGGTTAGCCTGCCGGCAGTTACCTGCGCAGTTTCAGACCAGACGTCCCATTGCAGTCTCTGCCTCCAACTAAATTCCTCGGACCGGAGGCAAACACAGAAAACTTATTTAAAACCCTTTAATATTGGGGGACCAGCAGGGGCTCCCTGGGACCCCCAACTTCAGCGGCGTTGTATTAAGACCTTCGTTCTAACCCATCAATGTGGGGTTGCTCATCCCGCCAGCACCATCTGGAGATGTCCTCCCTGCCGGGCAGCCCAGGGCTCTCCGCTTTCTCTGTCCTCTTAGTTTCGCCCCAGCGTTTTTTAGTCACCTTACTGCTAAGTAACTGTTCTGGAACTTCCACCTGCCAGCAAGGCGCCCGGAGGCTCACGCCTGTAACGCCCGCACCTCAGGCGCTGAGGCGGGAGGATGCCTGAGCCGGGCGTTCGGAGCGTCACACGGGAGCCCCCTGGAAGGGGCTCCTCAGCCGCGCGTTGACCGCGGCCTGCGAACAGGCACACGCGGCGCGTAAAGCTCCCGGTCGGCAGGAAGCGCGGCCCACGCGGCTTCCACACGAGCCACGTCAGCCGCTCCGTCGGGCGGCTCCCGTGGCACTGACTCGGGCAGGTGGCCCCCTCTCAGGGTCAAGAGACCTCGCCGCGGCCTCTGTCCCTCGGGAATAACCGCCTGTGTGCCTGGATCATGTCATTAATGGGGGCAAAAAACCCAAATCTGTAACATAATTTAAAGAGGTTTATTCTGAGCCAAGGT
>NW_012148069.1:8525-13762 GCF_000956105.1 Propithecus coquereli
TTTTTTTAATTTTCTATATTTGGTTGGTTGAATCCATGGATGCCAACCCCACAGATGTGGAAGGTGACTGTGTACACACGTGTTCACTATTTGTACACATGCGTGTTCACTATGTGTACACACGCACACACAATCTCACACACACATCCATGCAGCATGACACACATGTGTCCACATACACACGTCCACACACACAGAGCCGCAGCCCCGGGGGCCACGCTGACACCTCCAGGGGCCTCCCGGCTCGGACTCGGCCACGGTACCCGCTTTCCGAAGCGCTAATGAAAACTTGCCGTACGTGAGAAGAAACAGCCAAGTAACCTTACGAGCCAGGAGAGCCCCTCACCTGAGGCCCAGGGCCGACTCGCGTCACCTGTGGTTGTATTTACACCTTGGTTCCATTCTGGAGCCGAGACTGCCCACATTTGCATAACTCCCCGCCTGGCGCCGCCGGCCCCAGGGAATGCGGCCGTCCCCTCCGCCAGGCCAGGCTGGCCTGGGACCCACCAGATTGGCAATTTGATTAGGAGACGGAATAACGCCGCGGTGACAGAGTATGTAATTTATTTAAATGGAACAAAATGTGACACGCTATCGCTAAAACCCAGGACTGTACCTGTAGGAGCTTATTTGACACAAATTGAGATTTCAAGGTTTACAGATATTGCACATGAAAACTCCCCGCAGGGTGTCAATCAGAGTTCACTGGTTCCTTTTATTTGGTTTGAATTAATCACAAGATAGGAAAAAAATAGGTTCTATTTTTTGAGGGCTTTTTAAATAAAATCATTCTAAGAAGCATCCATTTCTTCCCAAGGTATAATTAAATTTCCAAATGGCAGTTTCTGGCCCTCCCGCCCGGCAGTGTACACGGAGGAATGTCGCTAACACTCAGGGTCCAGAAAGGCCCAGCCCAACCCTTGACCCTTCGCGGTGACACCAACGCGCCAGAGCCCTCTTGGGAGCCGCAGACGCCCTGGGGGAAAGTCTGGCGGGTCTGAACCAGGAGCCCAGCGCCACAGCCCCCCTCAGACCTTCCTCCCCTCGGACCTTCCTCCCCTCCGCTTCCCTTTCTCCTCCCCCTTCCTGGTAAACGGCGGAAACACTTTGTTCCCAGCGGACCTGGGCCCCGTCTGTGCAGCCACGCGCAGTAGGTGGTTGCGTCGGTCAGATCCTGCTGCGTGACAAACACTCCAAGCCCCGGACCCCTCTGCCTGCTCCCTGAGGGGTCGGCCTGGTGCAGCTCCTCTCCGTGGGTGGGACCCGGGCCGCCCACCCTGGGGCCGCGCTCTCCACCCGAGCGGGGGAGGGGTTGGCTGTGCCACCCGCAGGACGTCCCACCGGAGGGATCCCAAGGCACAGGCTGCAGCGCGGACGGGAGGTGAGTTCGGAGAGGAAGGAACAAAAGCTTCTGTCATCCAGCTCAGCAGCGAAGAAAAGGTTCCTTCTGTGCAGTTTCAGCTTCGCAAGATGAAAACAAGTTCTTCGCGTGGACGGTGGTGACGGTTACACGATAACGTGAATATGCTTGACGTCACCAAATTGCACCCACACTTACAAACGGTTAAAATGATAAATTCTATGTTGTATATATTTTACCAGAATTAAAAGCAAAATCTTAAAAAGCCCCATCTTGGCAGAAAATATAAGCCCGATGATTTTTTTAAGTCCCGTCCGGTGGTTGCCCACACAAATGAGGACGGGTCAAGAAGACAGCGCACAAAGTGACCACATCAGAAATAAAACCCTCAGCACTGCAAGGAGATACAAGGACGTTACGGACTAGTTGCGCCATCTGAGGGGCCTGTTTTCCTCCCCCAGGGCCAGGGGGCCTGATCACTTGCTGAGACCCGCAGAATGTGCCGGAAGTGACATCAGGTGAGCTCCCGCCTGGGCCTCCGGGAGACCCACAGCTTCTGCGCGCCCCTTGTGGGGACCCACAGCCACCGTGCAGAGACCCCAGGTCTCCCAACGGTAACAGCCAACCCCGGAAGCCAATTTGTTACGCAGCAAAAGCTAACTGGTAAACCAATACATTGACGATTTAGATGACGGGCAAATATATAGAAAATTTGCCAAAGGTGATACAAGAAAAACAGAAAATCTCTATAATTTTTTGTCCATTAAAGAAATTGAATCTTCAGTTTTAAACTGTGTCACGGGGATGGGCTCCAGGCCCAGATGGGCTCCCTGGTGAACTGTTTCAAACGCTTGAGAAAGAAAGAAGCGCGACACATCGTAGACGCTAGCATTGTCTCGATGCCAAACCCGACACGAAGAAATCGGAGGAAAGGTGACTGCGGTCCAGCTCTCGTGAACACAGACGCAAAAATCTCAACAACATATTAGCAAACTGTGCCCAGTGAAATCTTGAGGGATAATACACCGCGACTGAATTATTTGTCTTCTTATTGATTTTTCAACATTGAACAGATATCCTTTAACTGACACACTAATCCTCTATTTAACTCATACATTGAGCTTTTAATTTCAAGTCCTATGTTGTGTTTTTAATAATTCTACTTTGCTCCTTGTCCAGCCCATTTGTTCATGTTTCCTAACACTCTGTTCTTGTTTCATGGGGGGTGTTTTCCCTTCATCTCTCTGAGGATTGGGTTTTGAACAGATTAATTGCGAAGTTCCTTTCTGATGACTTGAGTGTCTCTGGCTTCTCAGGGTGAATTTCCATTTGTTGAGTCTTCATACTCTCATGAAGCCTGTGGCCCCAGCTTCTTGGGAGGCTGATGCGGGAGGATCACTTGAGCCCAGGAGTTCGAGGCCACAGGGAGCTGTGGTGAATCTGCTCACTGCACTGCAGCCTGGATCACGTGGAGTCCCCTCTCTAAAAATACACACACAGACACACACACACACACACACACCACAGCGGGGCAACTGGGTAATGCAGTGGGTCGAATAGTTTCTAAGTGTCCATCTAGAGCCTCAGAAGGCAACTGTATTTGGAAGTAGCGTCTTTGCAGATGCAATTAATTAAGAGGAGGTCACACTGAAGGCGGGCACACAGGGACAGGACCAACACACAGGGAAGGTGGCCGGTGAAGAAAGAGGCAGAGATCGGAGTGACGCGGCCACAGACCAGGGGACACCCAGGGACCTCCTGGAGCCGCCGGGAGCTGGAAGAGACAGGAAGGACCCTGCCCTAGAGCCGTCCAAGGCAGCGCGGCCCTGCCCGCGCCTGGACTCCAGACTTCTGTTCCCAGAGCCTGAGAGAACAAACGTCTGTTGTTCTGAGCCCCTCACTTTGTGGTTCTTGGTTAAGGCAGCCCTGGGACGCTCAAACGGGGGCTGGCAGGGAGACCCGGCCCGCGGGTGCAGCCGCTCCGTGAGCTTCGAGCAGTGCATTTGCCACATTTGTTGTGTCTTGAAGCATCCTGGCCTGGTTGCCGTGGCGACGTGGTCCGTCACCCTCCCGGCGGAGCAGCTTCAGCCAGACCCCGGCGTCAGGTGCAGAAACCTCAGTCTACGGAGCCCCAGCGACTGGGAAAAATGGAAACTTGTGCATCAGCAACACCAGCATTTTCCTGAAAAACTTCCAAACAAAATACGTTGTGGGCATTTTGAGGAAGAAGAAAGGGAAGAGCTGAGACCCCCTGGGGAGCGACAGGAGACAGGGAGGTGCGCCGACAACCGCCGGGCCCTGCTCTGAGGGCCGCAGGCCTCAGCTCCTTCTCCTCGGGGCCGGGACGAGGGTCGGGGCTCTCCCTGTCCTACAGGCCCTCCCAGGTCACGCCGCCAGGAAGGGCAGCTCTGGGCCCCGGGTGGCCCCAGCCCAGCCACCACGCGGCAGCTCACTCCCGGGCCGGCCTGCGCACGGCTGTGTCCTGCGCTGACGGTCATTCCTGGAGCCGGTGCTCCCTCCTCTGGGCTCCCCAGGAACTGAGTCCGCCCCACACAGCTGCTCTCCTCACGCAGAGCGAGCGCGCTTCGGTCGCTTCCTCCCACGTTTCTCTCCACGTTTCCCCAGCCCCGCCGTGCCCAGGCCACCCCGCCGCGGGCCGTCTGTCTAAAGCCCACCTTGACCGTCTCCCTGCGGCTCCCAGGGGCCGCGTGAGGGTGAGGGGATTCTACAGAGTGAGAGAGTCCGGCACCGTCCTCAGGGGCGAGTGTTCTGGGTGAGCGTCAGGAGGCCAGAGCCGCTGGTCAGGTTTCAGGGACACGCGGCAGTCCGGGCCCTGGTGTTCCTCGAGCCACCCTGGCTGGGAACCAGCCGTCCGCGTGAGCTCTCGGACCCAGCTGTGCACACGTGTGGACTCCGTGTTTGGAACAAGGTTCTCCGCTCCCCGACACACAGACACGCAGTGGGACCAACACAGCCGCCCAAGCCGGTGTCTGCCGTCCGCGATTCTGAAACGCCAGACAGAGCTCGGGTCAGAGCGAGGCCACGGCTGAGCGCGAAGGGGCGTCCGCTTCGCCCTGGGGAGGGCGGTGAACTCACCCCCACGCGGGGAACTCTCAGTGCGCGAGTCATTGTCCCGCAGAAGCCTCCCGCCGTCCGCGGCCACACGGCGCCCGGGCTTCCTCCTGGAGGGGCACTGGTGACCCCCGGCCTCTCCCCACCCTCCCTCCCTCCCTCCTCTAGAGTCGATTCCAGCCGCGTGTGGACCTGAAACAGGAGCCGGTCGGAAGCTGTGGGTTTATTTCCTATTCGGGTTTGTCAGAGGATGGTGTGAAGTGCATCCTTACACAAGGAAGTTAAGTTAAACTTTGAAAAAGTACACACGACCCCCGCCGGGGTGGGGGGTTCGTGCTTGTCTCCGGGCGTCGGCTGTGTCGGGCAGAGCTCCCCAGCGACGCAGACGGCCGGGACGTGTGCACAGAAAGCGACTTGTCACGAGTAATCGGCCCCCACGGTGCGGAGGACGGGCAGCCCCACCTGGCAAGCTGGGAGCCCGGACGGCCGGGGCCTGAGCTCTGGTCCGAGCCGGGCGGAGAAGACGGCGCCGTGCTCGCGCAGCCGCCAGACAAGAGGATCCGCCACGCCCCGCCTGCTGTTCCGTTCAGGCCCTCGGCAGACTGGACGGCGTTGCCCGCATCTGCTTTTCTCAGTCTGCCATTCAGTGATAATCTCACCCAGGAGGGAAGGAGGGAAGGAGGGAAGGACAGAAGGACAGAAGAACGGAAGGAGGGAGGGGGGGAGGGAAGGAGGGAAGGAAGAATGGAAGGAGGGAAGGAGGGAAGGAAGGAGGGAAGGAGGGAAGGACGGAAGGAGGGAAGGA
>NW_012148069.1:15057-15455 GCF_000956105.1 Propithecus coquereli
GCATCTGAAGGCAGGAACCGGGGAGGAGCCCAGGTGGGCTCAGGGCGGCTCCCTCGCCAGGGCCCTGCCGTCCAGGCTGCGGCTGCGGCTGCTCCAGGGAGACGCGAGGGGTGGGGGCCTCGCCCATGAGCCCCTCAGACACCCCGAGCCCCTGAGCCCCTGTGGCAGCCTGCATGGCCTGGCGGGAGGAGGTGGCACCCTGCCGAGAGAGAAGGGGACGCACAGTTCCTGCCACGGGTGACCTCATCACCAGACGAACGCAGCGTCCACAGCTCAGTGTCGTGAGCCTGGCCAGAGGTGCATGGCTGCTGCCGACCGTGGCCCTTCTGTCTTTAAAATTATGGTTAGTGATTAGCACAGAATTTTGACTTAAAAAAATAATAATAAGACATTTAATG
>NW_012148070.1:0-1502 GCF_000956105.1 Propithecus coquereli
TGTTATGCATGTTGAGCTTGTATTTTTTGTTTGTTTGCTGTTGTCATTACTCTGTGTTTAAAGAGGCATATTTAGGGTGATTTCAAACTATGCCACTGCTTCTGCCATCTGAGTCAGTGTATTTATATGATATGAGATCTCTATTTATGAACTAATCTAATAAGGAAAATATACATTATGTATCATTATTTACTTCTTCTAATGTAATTGTTGATATAATTTTATTATCACTTTATCTTTCTCAAAGTGTAAGGTACTTTCCCTTATTTTTTCCTATGCAGAAGGTAATTTAAATAACCAAAGAATATTGCTTTCAATTTTGAAGATCGTACCCATTATAGAATCCAAATTCAGAACCCGTGGAAGAGCATAGTAATTTAAAGCACGGATTCTAGAGATAGACTGCTGCATTCACATTTGGGTTCAGTCAGATTATTTAGCAGCGTGACCTTGTGCAAATTCCTTTGTCTTCTGTATGACTTACCTTTCTAGTCTGTAAAATAAGGATGATAATATTAGTACAATAGAGTTGTGTAAGTATCAAATAAGTGTTGTTGTTATCGTTGTTGCTTTATGTAGCTCTTACATGGGACACAATATATATTGGTTAAGAAAAGCTTTTATCACTTCTGTCATGTTTAAAATGCATTTAAACCTAAATATTCTCATCCTTGTGAACTGTAGACAGAACTAGAAAGTTCATGATTGCTCCATGAATAATAACTATAACAACTACTTTAAATCTTCATTATTCATGTTTTTCAAGGAGAGCCTCATGGAATTTCATTATATAAAAATGTCTTTTAAAAAGGGTAGGGAATGGTTGAATTTTACCTACTTAAACTAAAACATAATAAAACATCATTTTATTATAATATCAAGTCCAAATTCTCATTGCAATTTTATCCTTTGATTTTTTGGAAATTGTAATAGGAACAGAATTCCTTAAAGAGAAATCAGTTTATCTATTAAGGTATTATTTACATTTAAGACAATTTAAATTACATGTTGAAAGCACAGAACTCTGTAATTTGGTCCTACTATAAATTCATGTTTCTCCAACCTTCAACTATAGTCTAAAAAGCTCTGTATGTTCTTAGATAGCTTTATTATTCTATTGTTGAGAAACTATTCCTTTACTCACAAATACTCATTCAGAAAAACATTGATTTGGTTTCTAGCACACACCAGACATAGTTCCTGTATGCAGAAAAATATTCTTCAGACTATGTTATGAAGTAAAAATTTTTTAAATAGATGAGGTCCCACCCTCGTGAATTCTAGGGCCCAGGGAATGCAGAGTATCAGAAATTTCACCACTGCAATTACAGACATTTTACTCCGCTTCACTGGAAACAAGGAATCAGAAAGAAACGCTTCACTTCTGTTTACCTCCATCTACACCTCTTTTCTGTTTTCTGGGGCTGCCACAACAAAAAATACCATAGACTGGGTGGCTTAAACAACAAAAATTTATTTTCTCACAGTTCTAGAGGCTGGAA
>NW_012148070.1:1552-2401 GCF_000956105.1 Propithecus coquereli
ATGTTGAAAGCACAGAACTCTGTAATTTGGTCCTACTATAAATTCATGTTTCTCCAACCTTCAACTATAGTCTAAAAAGCTCTGTATGTTCTTAGGTAGCTTTATTATTCTATTGTTGAGAAACTATTCCTTTACTCACAAATACTCATTCAGAAAAATATTGATTTGGTTTCTACCACACGCCAGACATAGTTCCTGTATGCAGAAAAATATTCTTCATACTACGTTATGAAGTAAAAATTTTTTAAATAGATGAGGTCCCACCCTCGTGAATTCTAGGGGCCAGGGAATGCAGAGTATCAGAAATTTCACCACTGCAATTACAGACATTTTACTCCGCTTCACTGGAAACAAGGCATCAGAAAGAAACGCTTCATTTCTGTTTACCTCCATCTACACCTATTTTCTGTTTTCTGGGGCTGCCACAACAAAAAATACCATAGACTGGGTGGCTTAAACAACAAAAATTTATTTTCTCACAGTTCTAGAGGCTGGAAGTTCAAGATCAAGGTGTCAGCTGGGTTGGTTTCTCCTGAGGATTCACTCTAATCACCTCTGTAAAGGCCCTATCTCCAAATAAAGTCACGATTTGAGGTACTGGTGGTTAAGACTTCAACATATGAATTTGGGGAGAACAAAATTCAGTCCATAACACTCTTCTAAATAATGTGGTGACTTTACTTAAGGCTCATTTTTCCACTTACATTGTGTATCTCATTTTCTCCAATTTTCATATGCAACTCACTCTCTTCATTTTTTATCCCATCTATGTTCTACCACTTTTAAACATTTCCCTTTACTGGTTACATTCTAGTTTGTCCCATCTCATGCCCCCCTTTCCATCCAAAT
>NW_012148070.1:5296-5626 GCF_000956105.1 Propithecus coquereli
GGTAATGCAATGTAGCACCTTAGAGATTATGCTTTATGGAGGAAAAATTAAATATAACATTGTTTAAATTGGAGTATAGTATCAGAAAAACAGTTGTTTCTGGAATTTTTTCAGCTATTTGTTTAGACATTCACATTGAAAAGTTCTGTCAATATTTTAATATGCTCTATTGTTATAAGCCACATATGTTAGAGGTGAGTTGGAAAAAAATTATATACAAAATTATACAAAAATTATACAAAAAATTTAATTCAAAATTTCCCTCCTTTAGATTTTCTCATTGTATACCAGGTACTGAGAAAGTATAGCATGATTTTTAACTGGACCTTG
>NW_012148070.1:7415-8512 GCF_000956105.1 Propithecus coquereli
GAGACAATATTTAGAAAATATTATATAATATATATATTCATTCCTGCCTGCCTATTTCCCTCTGCTTCTTTAATCTCCCTCTACTATCTGTTGGGGCAATTCAAGGGTCCCTACTTCACTAAGAGCTGACAATCATTTATTCCAGACTTCTACAGCTAACTCTGGCAATGAGTTTGCTTCATCCCCTGACGTTCTTGCCAGGGTATTAAATCATGTTCTCCAAGAAAGTAACTCTACGTCAGTGGAGTCTTGCTTAACTGGTAGTATATCCTGGCCTCTTAATCGAGCAGGCTCAAACTCTAATCACAGGAGCTTGGCTTCTGTCAGTACATGTTGGATAATTTTTGTGGCTCTTGAGATGTATAATCTTCTTCCTCTTTATCAGGCTCAGAACCTTCCTCAGTTATGCTGGGATTTAACTCTAGTTATTGGCCTGGCAGCCAGGAGGGGAAGTGAAGACAGCTCGTGAGGGGGCATTTGTTGCTGTGCAGTGTGGAGGCTTATGAGGTGTCTTTCAGCACAGATGACGTGCCATCACCTTCGAGGGAAATGTGGACCCCCCTGAAAACCAAAAGGTGCAGGCACCCAGATGTCTTTATCCTAGGTTTTCCAAACCAGCTTCTGATTTTTGCATAATAGACCTTCTGTGGCTGAGCACTCAGACAATTCTGAAGCCCTGCCACTTATTCACTCACTAATTCAAATATTTACAAGTGATTTCCAGGTGGGTTGGCCAGAATGGTTGGGTATTTAATGATAAACAAAAAATATATGATTTCTGTCCTCATGGTTACACGTACACAACATATAGATAGTAACACTATATGTGAATATGTACAACTTTGCAATGTACTTCTACAAATTATAATTATTTCCCTAATTTGTTTTGAAATACAATAATTTACTGATTCTTTTGGAAGTATTGTATAGATATGATGTTTTAATAATATCATATTTATATTTAATTATAAAATTTAATAACTTATTTCCTCTTTTTTCTGACATTTAATCATATTCATAAGAATAATCATAATTAACATAATAAGGATTATATCAGTGTAATTTTGCTTCAAGAAACAAAATAGCCAATTAAAAGA
>NW_012148070.1:10705-11292 GCF_000956105.1 Propithecus coquereli
TTTGCTGTGTTTTTTTATTTATTTTGCCTTATATTCTGAAGTACTACATTCATATACACTAAAAATTCTTTGATACCCTGATAAACTGACCCTTTTATCATTATGAAACATCCCATTTTTCTATTTTTTCCATAGTATCATTCCTTGTCTTGTGGAATACTTTGTCTGATATTAGTATGTCTGTTATAACTAGTGTTTAAAAGGATATCCATATCTATCTATTTACTTATAACATATTTATATCTCTATATTTAGGGTGTCTGTTAGATTGTGTATAGCTGGATATTCACTTTTATCCAGCCAATTTCCTTTCAATTATAATTTTTAGTCTGTATTTATGCAACAAATTATATATGGTGGGTTTAAACCTATTACCTTTCTATTTGTTTCTTATATATCCCATGTGCTTTTTGTAGTCCCTTTGGATAGTTGAATATAATGTTATGTTCCATTTTATTTTCTAGTTGCTTCTGAGCTTTTGAATTATTCTATAGTTGTCACTCTAAGGATTACAAAACTCATTACTAACTTTTTATAAACAACTTAGAATTAATAATATATCACTTTGTATAAGACTTCAAAAGTAC
>NW_012148070.1:13796-14059 GCF_000956105.1 Propithecus coquereli
TCACTGGGAATTCATCATAGCATTACAGGTTATGCAAATAGATTTTAAGAAGCTTATAATGGTCATTCTGTTTCTATTTAATAACCCAAGCCATCATTAATATTTCATTAATAATTTTAAATGCACCTTCTAGTTTTACTTTCATGTCTTATTCCAATAGATCTCATCAAATATAAACAGCTATTAACTGACAGAGGAGGCTTCATTTCATTTCAGGGAGCATTAAATGGGAAATGAAATTTTTAAATGTCATGCAGACGGTG
>NW_012148070.1:16581-17819 GCF_000956105.1 Propithecus coquereli
ACGTGCTAAAGAAAGCTGAAGAAATATAAAAAAAAGCTTCAAGAAGTGAACTATGATTTAAATGTGGCCCCTGATTCCAGGCCAGCCCTTGCAGACCCAGGCTACAGGCCCACCCCAGCACCAGGCCAGCTCCAAGAGCTCAGAGTTACACAGTTATGTGAATCAAATATATATGGTTCCGTTTCTCTGGAGAAACCTGACTAACACATTGAGATTTATAGAAGCATCCAGCTGACAACAGCAGAATATGCATTGTTTTCAATGTAAAGGAAAAATTTACCAAGATAGACCATATTTCACAATCTGGACCATAAAACAAACCTCCAAACCTTAAGAATTTAAAATAAATGAAATTCTAGAAGATGTGCAGAGAGCAAAAGTTAATTAAACAAGGAAAAATAACAGAAAGATATCTGGAAAATTCCATATATTTGGAAGTTAAACAACACATTTTTAAATAAACCAGGAAGTCCTCAATTTCTGAGGTGGAGTAACAGAGACCAGTTATTTACCCTCTTGCCCGAAACAACTCAAAAAAAAAACTTGACAAATATTTGAAACAACAGGCTTCAAGACACAGAATATCAGGTCATGAAGGAATACGATCTCTTAGAAATGAGAAACAAATGAAGTGAATTTGTTTTGTTTTTTTTTTTCTCCGAGTGCGCTGGCTTATTGCTTTGAGCGTTTCCAGATTGTCGCGCAGGGAGAGGGAATGTGGTCAGATTGTACAGGCTTGAGTGGAGGTGATGAGACACTGTGGAGAGTCTGTAGAGACCAAGGCTGCTACAGTTCACAGGGCAGCAGAGAGAAGGGACAGCTGCGTGGAGAAACAGCTCTCTAGACCTGCAGAAAGGCCCACAATCGTGTTCAGTACAATACTGCTCAGCGTGTGTGTATGAGAAGCTACCTGAGGCCGGGGAAGGAAACAGACAAAAAGATTTGAGGCAATAGGATCCAAATTAGTTGCTATTTCCACTAGCCAGAGGAAAACCTTATAATTCTCAGAGTATTTAGTAAAATACTGAAAAGGGTCCTACTCTTTTTGGGTTAGAGAGCTTTCTTTTTTTTTTTTTTAATTTCAGCATATTATGGGAGTACAGATGTTTAGGTTACCTATGTTACCCTTGCCGCCCCCTCCCCCCCACTAAGTCCGAGTTTCAAATATGTCCATCCTTCAGGTGGTGCGCATTGCACTCTTTGTGTATGCATATACCCATCCCCTCCTCCCTCCTCCC
>NW_012148071.1:0-344 GCF_000956105.1 Propithecus coquereli
CCTGTAGTCCCAGCTACTTGGGAGGCTGAGGCAGGAGGATCACTTGAGCCCAGAAGTTTGAGGTTGCTGTGAGCCAGGCTAATGCCACGGCACTCACTCTAGCCTGGGCAACAAAGCAAGACTCTGTCTCAAAAAAAAAAAAAGGTCACATCCTTACCTCTGCAATCCACAGCTTCCACCACTGCTACCACCATAGCTGCAGCAGCACGGCCTCCCTACTCCACCTGTGAGGCAGACTGGAGAAGGACGGGTGCTGGTTTAGATACTGTGGATGTGGAAACAGGAAGTGGAGGCTTGCTTCTTCCAGCAGCAACCCAAACATATACTGGTTAGAAACAGAGCCC
>NW_012148071.1:394-806 GCF_000956105.1 Propithecus coquereli
AGCTGTGTAGCAAATTACCCAAAACTGGGATGGGGAAAAATAACCATTTTTATGCTCATGGATCCCATGGGTTAGGATTCAGGCACAGCAGAGACAGCTTGTCTTCGTGATGTCTGGAGCCCCAGCGGGTGTAACTCACAGGCTGGGGGCTGCGATCATCTGAAGATTCCTCTTACATGACTGGCTGTCGGCTGGGAACTTTGGGACCTCTCTCCACATGGGCCCCTCCAGTTGCTTTCTCTCTGAAGACTTCTTGGGCTCCGTCACAGCATAGTGGCTAGGTTCCAAGGGAGAGCGGGGGCTAGGGGCGGGATGGAGAGAGAGAGAGAGAGAGAGAGAATGATTATAATCTACCTACAAAAGCCACATAACTTCACTTCTGCCATACTCTTGGTCAGAGAAGTGACAAGCT
>NW_012148071.1:856-1199 GCF_000956105.1 Propithecus coquereli
CCACGTGCCAAGCACTGCAGTCAAAATGTATTATCTAGTTGAATTCTCACAAGGGATGTCAACTGCCCACTTGTGCTGTTCTCCAAGGTCACATTGCTAAGAAGTGATGGAGCCACAATTCAAAGCCAGGCCTGTCTGGCTTCAAGTGTGCTTCCCTGGTGATCACCAAGTGGGCAGGTGGCAGAGATGTTTGCCACCTGCCCACTTGGGACAAAGCGGAGAAGAAGGGCTTTTATCCTCAACAGACTTTCCAAGGAATTAATTTAGAATCCTCCAAAATGACCTGGGAAAGAACCCCATTCACCAATCCTGGAAACTAGATGTAAACTGGATCCTGTTTCTT
>NW_012148071.1:1543-1863 GCF_000956105.1 Propithecus coquereli
ATTTTCAGAATTCAACATATTTGGAGGCAGAAGGAGAGAGGGGAGGGAGTATGCAGTGCCCAGAACATGTAGGATTTGCACACAGAGGAGGGGTGGAGACTTGGGCGTCATTACCATTGGGACAGTAGCTGAATTCACAGAACTGTATTCGATTGCCCAGTGTCCTAAGAAGGGAAAAGTTCTGAGGCTAGAACACTGTAGAGCACTAACATTTAGAGAGAATACGGAGCTCATGACAGAGGTTGACCAGGAGTGGCCAAAGAAGTAAGAGGAAGTCTGGAAAGACTGTGTCACAGGGACCAAGAGAAGAGGATGTTCCA
>NW_012148071.1:1913-2367 GCF_000956105.1 Propithecus coquereli
GGGGGTGGCAGGGAGCACTTAAGTTAGATGAAGTTAATTTCTGTAGTTTGCAACCAGAGATTCCCCCATTGATGCAAGCACAAAACACATATATACACAAAATCAAATAAACTATATAGAACAATACAGTCAATGATAGATGCCAAGTAAATAACACAAACAGTAGGTGTTGTAATAGCTCAAAGGAGCTAGATACATACATCTATGGTCTGATAAAGTCAAGGAAGATTTTTTAAAGGAAACGGGGCCAGGCGCAGTGGCTCACGCCTATAATCCTAGCATTTTGGGAGGCCGAGGTGGGAGGATCACTTGAGCCCAGGAGTTTGAGGCTGCAATGAGCTATGATTATGTCACTGCATTCCAGCCTGGGCGACGGAGTCTCTAAAAATAAAAAAATAAAATAATAAAATAGATCGCACAAACGTCCTTGTTTATACCCTTTTGTCCCAGTTAC
>NW_012148071.1:4312-4615 GCF_000956105.1 Propithecus coquereli
GGAGCTCATGACAGAGGTTGACCAGGAGTGGCCAAAGAAGTAAGAGGAAGTCTGGAAAGACTGTGTCACAGGGACCAAGAGAAGAGGATGTTCCAGAAAGAAAGGTGTGATCAACAGTGTCCAATAGTGGCTCAATAAGACAAGGACAGAAAGAGTCCATTGAAATTGGCATTTGGTTGGTCATTACTGACCTTGCTCAAGGCATGTCAGTGCTTCAGTAGCAGCGAGAAAGCCTGATTGTGGTAGAATTAAGCACAAAGATGCATAGAAAGTTTTATGGTACGAAAATACTCTTTCTCGGCC
>NW_012148071.1:14276-14624 GCF_000956105.1 Propithecus coquereli
CTCAACTCTTCTTCCTTGGATCCTACTCCCCTGTCCTCCATCCAGGGTTTCCACGTTACAAAACTCTAGAAATCACCGCTCACACTGAACTGTTCAGAGTAAACGTTTCTGAAGTTTTTCTCTGAGTAGGGCTACAATTTTTTGGGATTCTGATATTGACACTTTTGTATTAAGTTTTATGTCTGCTTCACAGTCACGCATCGTTTAATGATGGAGATACGTTCGGAGAAATGTGTCATCTGGTGATTTTGTCGTGTGGACATCACGGAGTATGCTTACACGAACCCAGATGGTATAGCCTACTGTACAGCTAGGTTCTGTGGGATGGCCTGTGGCTCCCAGGCTACA
>NW_012148072.1:0-302 GCF_000956105.1 Propithecus coquereli
ATTAGAAACATCAAGACAGAAAAATTTTTCCATAAAGTCTTCACTTAATTTCCACACTCCAGTCTTGAAATTTCTTACTTTTTATCTTTATTTGCGGTATTAAACTAAGAAGCATGCAAAGAAAATTCATTAAGGGAATTTCCAAAAGACACACGAAGCAGGAATACATGCCTCTGATCAATAACTGAGTAAGAGAGCAAGGGGGTCTAAATTTAAGGTTAAGTGATTTTTTATTCTTTGGTAGAGGGTTAATAAATTCACTACTCAAAAGGAGAATTGATGAACTTGTGGAACAAAATAAA
>NW_012148072.1:585-833 GCF_000956105.1 Propithecus coquereli
CAGTCTTGAAATTTCTTACTTTTTATCTTTATTTGCAGTATTAAATTAAACTAAGAAGCATGCAAAGAAAATTCATTAAGGGAATTTCCAAAAGACACACGAAGCAGGAATACATGTCTCTGATCAATAACTGAGTAAAAGAGCAAGGGGGTTTAAATTTAAGGTTAAGTGATTTTTTATTCTTTGGTAGAGGGTTAATAAATTCACTACTCAAAAGGAGAATTGATGAACTTGTGGAACAAAATAAA
>NW_012148072.1:2394-2705 GCF_000956105.1 Propithecus coquereli
GCTAGGATTATAGGCATGAGCCACCGCGCCCAGCCAAGAAGTCATTTTTAAATGCAGACCTGGAATGGATTAGCAGTTCACCATAAGGGTTCCAGAGAAACCAATGTACAATATATGCAGAGGCCCCAGAGTGGGAAAGAGCTAACAGCGCTCTCCTATTTGTGCCCCAGTGTGGCTCCAGCAAAGTGACCAGAAGAATAATGTAGGAAGCTGGGAAGGAGGGACCTAGACCGTACAGGGCCTTACAGGACTTGTTAGAAACTTTTTAAACCTTAAGGATCGAGAAGCCACCATACTTACAAAGAAATCTT
>NW_012148072.1:2777-3912 GCF_000956105.1 Propithecus coquereli
ATATATATTTTTAGTTGTCCAGATCATTTCTTTCTATTTTTAGTAGAGATGGGGTCTCGCTCTTGCTCAGGCTGGTGTCGAACTCCTGACAGGAGTGATCCACCTGCCTTGGCCTCCCAGAGTGCTAGGATTATAGGCGTGAGCCACCGCGCCCAGCCAAGAAGTCATTTTTAAATGCAGACCTGGAATGGATTAGCAGTTCACCATAAGGGTTCCAGAGAGACCAACGTACAATATATGCAGAGGCCCCGGAGTGGGAAGGAGCTAACAGTGCTCTCCTATTTGTGCCCCAGTGTGGCTCCAGCAAAGTGACCCAGAAGAATAATGTAGGAAGCTGGGAAGGAGGAGGGACCTAGACCGTACAGGGCCTTACAGGACTTGTTAGAAACTTTTTAAACCTTAAGGATCGAGAAGCCACCATACTTACAAAGAAATCTTGGCATTAAGCATATAATAATAATTATTAGTAAACACCAACACTATATTTTCAATGTACACAGTGGTTGGTCAACTCTATAGAAAATTGTTGAATTCAAACTCAGGATCTCACAATACTGCCTATTTTTCTAGATGATTAATTTTTCCAATCTAGATGACTGACTTCTCCAATCATCATGTAGAATGTGTTGAATGTGATGCACAGGCCAGGAAGTGTGCTGTGACCCTGCCCTCATTTTTCCACAAGAACCTCCACAAGCTAAAAACTAGAAGCCACCTCTGGGGGGGGGGGGGGGGGGAAGACATATGCAAATACATGTCATTCCCTAAAATTCCAATGACATCAAGCTCAATTCCTGCTCTTGTAATCCTAACTTATACAAGTTCAAACAAGCTCTGTGAAGGGCCCTCAAATTCATTCACTCAAGAGATAATTAGTGCCTATCATGTTGAAGACACTGCCATAGAGTTATGGATACAGCAATAAACAAATGCAGCAAAATTTCTAGCACACGATAAAAATTATCAGTGACCTCTAACCCGAGCCATGATTGTTAAATACCAGGGTGAGGCTGACCTCTGGAGTCAACTCCCATAGCCCTAAGACAAATCAAAACGACCTGAGCCCTTAGATGCTCAATTACACAGAAATTGTGTACATAGAGAGATTGTTACTTTTTAATATATTTTGAATAGT
>NW_012148072.1:3962-4282 GCF_000956105.1 Propithecus coquereli
ATACAAGTTCAAACAAGCTCTGTGAAGGGCCCTCAAATTCATTCACTCAAGAGATAATTAGTGCCTATCATGTTGAAGACACTGCCATAGAGTTACGGATACGGCAATAAACAAATGCAGCAAAATTTCTAGCACACGATAAAAATTATCAGTGACCTCTAACGCGAGCCATGATTGTTAAATACCAGAGTGAGGCTGACCTCTGGAGTCAACTCCCATAGCCCCAAGACAAATCAAAACGACCTGAGCCCTTAGATGCTCAATTACACAGAAATTGTGTACATAGAGAGATTGTTACTTTTTAATATATTTTGAATAGT
>NW_012148072.1:11137-12699 GCF_000956105.1 Propithecus coquereli
ATATACTAATGAACTTAAAAGTCAAAAGAAGTATTTTGAAAGTTATTGAAGTTGAGAAAGTTATTTTTAATGCAAAAATGATTTTTAATATATTAATACTCAAATCCTTTTGCATATTTCTTGAGCTTTAGATTTGAGGAGATAATTACCAATGAGACAGTCAACTAGAGTGGATGGAAAAAGGGAGGGAAGGGAAGAAAGGAGTGGGTGTGGGGAGGAGACTATGACAGAAGGCAGGTGGTGGAGTTCTGGGGTCCTGTTAGGCCCGACAGGCAAGGTGCAAAGCACACCCACACCCACCCACGGACACTCCCACAATTGGAGCCAATTCCCTTTTGCCTTAAGCTGGTTTCAGGCATTTGTAACATAAAATAAAGTGCTGCATTTTTCAGTGCCAGCAATGGAAAATTGTATATTTTCAATTATGAGGTAGACATGACTATAAAAAATTATAGAATAAGATTACACAGATTAGTATGACAGTTTTATTTAGGTGGCAATTTTTAACAGAAAGGAAAGCTGCAGATAGGCTGAATAATAATTCAATAAAGGCAGTTTATTAACAATTCAAGTAAAGGGGGTTACAGGCAGAGTGAAATAGGAATAGTAGCTAACACTTACCAGCAGCCAGGCAATCCTCTGCATCTTATAAACTATCCTTACACCCAACCTGTAAGTGAGCTACTATTTATTATTCCTGTTTAAAAGATGAGGACATTAGGGCCCAGATACATTAACTATATCTTGCTCAAGGTCACAGAATAAATGAACAACGGAATAGGGAAGTAACGTATGGAACTGAGAAGGCTCCTAATGTGAGGTGAGATCCAGAAAGAACATTCTGGATTGGAACACGGAGACCATTTCAAAGATGAGTGGGTAAGCACATCAGGGCAGGATCACAGATCCCTAAATGCCAAGGTGCAAACAGAAATAGCTAACAAGCAGCTTTGGTTTCCAGGTGAAACTCCTTGGGCCTAAGGAGCTTAGATTCCTATTTTCTCTCTCAACCCCTTCAGCTGTTTCTAAATTAGTACCCACCAAGTGATTCCATAATCTCATGAATCTCAGCTTCTCAAACCTAAATTACTACATGTGCCCATGATAATCATGACCATGGCTACCATTTGCAGAGCTCTCACCGTGTGCCAGGCGCTAAATTAAGCACTCTGCGTTCACCGTCTCACTTAATCTCCACCGCGTGAGCTCCTCTCCACACCCCAACCCCCGCAAGTGGGGACCAGTGTTATCTACATTTTACACAAGAGAAAACGGAGGCTGTGAAGGGTCTGAAGTCCAGCAGATCTCCTCCTCATTTTGACTGCCTAAGCATCTCGTGATGTTCTTTGGCAGCAATTATCAATTGTAATTAATGTATAATGTTGGTAATACTGACTCCCCATTAGACTTTAAATTCCTTGAAGGAATTCTTGGACACCACTCTGCCTTCAGTAGCTAAGAGAGCTTGACATCTGGAGGCACATAAAAATATTGAATGAATAAATGAATACAAACAGTAAACATCCAAAGAAAATATCACAAATAGTCAATAGTGGTTATTT
>NW_012148073.1:0-407 GCF_000956105.1 Propithecus coquereli
ATAAATAAAACTATTAATTTCTGTATCTATATGGACATAAGGGAATGGAAAAAAGATGTAGAATGATTATCTTCAACTAATAATAACAGTTAATATCTAAGCAGAGGGGGCTGGGATTGAGGACAGGGCCTCAAAGAGAATTTTATTTCTGTTTTTATGAACCCCTAAAAAAGTACATCAGTATAATGTTTGCGTAATTTAAAATAAATAAATAATCGTTTGAAAAATGAGTAGGTGATTTTTCTACTATGATTTCTGGCTTCAAGTCGGAAGTTGCTAATTAGAAAGGGAAAACTCAACATAGGGGCTTCTGAGATGAGCAGAAGAGGGGAGAAGCCAGCACTGACGCTTGCAGCGTGTTTTGCTTTCGTCCCAGCCCACAGGAGGATGTGGGATGTGGCCACACA
>NW_012148073.1:2983-6169 GCF_000956105.1 Propithecus coquereli
ATTGTTTTTAGAGACTGGATCTCACTATGGTGCCCAGGCTTGACTTGAACTCCTGGGCTCGAATGGTCCTCCCACCTCAGCCTCCCGAGTAGCTGGGTCTCCAGGCACGTGGCACCACACTCAGGGCTATTTTTATAATTGTCTTTGTGCTTCTCTATATATTTCGGGTTTTCTTCAAGGATTGCAAGTAATTTTTAGAATCAAGGAATAGAAAGTATAAATGTTGTGTTTTAAGATGGTCAAAGCCCAAAGGAAGAAAAAATACATATAAAAATTGCTTGGTTTAGGGTTCATGGATTTTAGGTGACTACTCAGAGGATAATAGAATTAGCCAAGTCAATTCTGTGAAGTTATTTGAATTCTCCAGGCCTCATGGAGGCAGCCGAATGTCTAAGCAGACCTTCAAGCGACTCATGATTGCTTCTGGGAGTTTTACCTCAGAATCAGAGGCTGAAGCAGCGGGAGCCTGCCAGGCCCTGAGCAATGGAGCTGGTCACTCAGTGACAGACACCAAATGCAGGGTCAGGAGGATTGCGGGGGGCGGGGAGGGGGAGAAAGAAAGAAGCAAGGAAAGAACTAGTTTGTTACCAAGGGATATGTTAAGGCATCTAGAAATATTTCCTCAACCAATCTCTAATGCCCCTAAAGAATGAAACTGGAGTCTGACCCGGAGTGGCCTGTCCTGGTTCTTCACTAAGCCTCTCCTGCAAGACTCCTGGGAACTCAACTGGAGAAGCCAAAATGCTGACTTTTTGAAAACACAATGAAAAAAAATAGAAACAAAAGAGAAACCGTAACAAAAGAAAAGACAAGGAATAGTTCAGTGAAACCACATTCTCTCGCACTCACGCGCAAGTCGCTGGGCTGCCCCATTCAGCGAGAGAACCTTGTTCTAAGAAACTCAAGAGACCTCCGACCAGAAGGGAACGAGCGGCCAAGTGTCCCGCGTACCTGCAGTAAGGAAGGGCCCCTCTGTGGCCGCCTCTGGAAGGGAGCTCAGGGTGGTCAGGGGGCAGGTGCTTGCTGCTGTCGTGAGGGCGGCGGTGATGCTTGTCTCAAATGGCGTTCTGGTTGTGAGGTCAGGCGTGGTCGCAGCTGTCGTTGAAAGCACAGCTGTGGTTGTCGTCATGCGAGAGGTGGTGGTCTCGCGCGTGGTTGTCGTTCGAAGTGTTGTTGTTCTGCGTGTGGTTGTTGTGGCTGTAACCAACAAAAGATAGGCCTGGCACCAAGCAGAGATGGGGGAAAAGGGAAACAACATAAATGTATCTGGGACCCGTCCATTTCTCTCCATTTCTGTTGCCCTCACCCGGTCCCCTGGCCTGGACCATTGCAATGCCCAGTAACATTGCGTTTCCCGCCCCCACCTCTGATCTTCTAAAATGACAAATCTGTGTCCATCCCCTGCTTAAAACTTGTACTGGGATCTCCTTGACCTTGAGATAAAGAACCCAGTTCCACACCTTGGCCCACAGGCCTCCATCTCACCTGGCCCTGCCTTTCTTTCCATTTTCATGTCTCCACTTCCCTTTTCTCACTTTTCCCAGCCAACGGGTCTTCCTGCAGCCCTTAGAACACATCCTGGAACACACCGGGGACCTTCCAGCTATGGGGACACTAGCACTCGCTGCTGCCTGTTCTCCTGCTTCGCCAGGCCGACTCCTGCTTAACTTTCCTGCCTCAGCTCAAAGGTCATTTCTGCAAGGAGACCACCCGGATTCGGCAATAACAACAAGGCTTTTCTGTTACATGCTCTCATACTGTACCTTCACAGCCTTTATTGCATTTCATAACTACACGTTTATTTTATTATTGTTGTTTAATGTCTGTTTCTCCCACTATACTTTAAGTGCCCTGAGGGGGAAATCTGATACTTCTTTTGTTCTCTGCAACAAATCCAACGCTATCACATTGACTGGCACATAATAGGTGCTCCAAAAACGTGGCATAAATATGTACATGAATGACTGCATGAAAAGTGAGCCCAAAGTATAAAATCTAGGGTAAGAATGTAGTATCTTTCAGATATTCAAGATGGGTTCATACCAACACCACTCACCCCCTGAACATCTGAATTTGGGTTCATCAGCCACAGTTTATTCTACAGATATCACCCTCTCTGGAATATGCCAAATTTCCATTGACTCTAATGGACCAGAAAGACACCATTTGTTCCGGATGGATTTGGAAACGATCCTGTAGAGTATTGAGGTCAACGATTATTTTATAAAAGAATAGCTGGTTATACCAGACTTGATAAAAAAAGACCGGAGTTAGAGTCATTTAACTTCAACAAACCTCATTTCCCTCTTCTACAAAATTGTAACAATACCTTCTATCTCACAAAGTTGCTTTACGAAAAAAAATTAATATACTAATGTGTGTGCAAGTTCTCTAATTAGAGGCATCCACAAAAGTTGTTCTCAAATTCTAAAGTGCATTATAGTCACCTGAGAAATTTAAGAATATCCCTACCTAGACCCTGCCTTCCCAGGTGCTGATCTAGTTAGGAATAGAGCCCCAAATCCTTCAGGTGACGGGGATGCAGGTGGAATACAGAGCACACTCTGAGAAGCTCCATTCCAGACAAGCACTAAAGTTGATTATCGTTAGCGTTATTCAACCATAGGCTCAATGCAGCTCACTCTATGCAGCTCAGATCTTTGGGAGTCCCACTGTATTTCAAATTTCATCAAAAACAACTGAGTAACAGAAGAAAAGAGCACCTGAAAACTACTATGGCTGCCTCCAAATCCCATGCCCTTTCTCCTCTGCCAGAAGTAGCAAACTATTGGCTTACAGGCTGAAGCCAATCCATGGACACGTTTTAGTTCGTTTACTCAGCATTTTTTTTTATTATTTTAAAATCTGCCAACATGCAAAAATCCACATTTTTAAGGAAGGGGGGGCTCATTCCACAGGCTGCCTCAACTCAAAGATTAGGACAAATTTTGAAGCAAGAAGTTTATTTTACTTTCCAAGGGAGGAAAGGCACAACATGAAAGAAAGAAGGAATGCTGGCCCCTAGGATGAGTGGCTTGGGCTCTTTATTGCAGCTATAAAGGGTAGAGTAGTTATCGTTGCAAAATGATAACGGGAGGCAGTTGGGTTTTTTCTCTTCTCTGCTAGGCTGGCTTTATCTGAATGTGGTCTGGCAGATGGAGAGGAGGGCTATGCGCCCTTTTCTGT
>NW_012148073.1:7294-7756 GCF_000956105.1 Propithecus coquereli
TGGGTTTACCATGTCAGCTATGTGTGATGGACTGTTTCACCCTTTCTAAAGGGAAGCATCAGTGTTTCCCAACCTTGGCTGCTCATTACCATGATCTGGGGAGCTTGTTAAAAATACTTTATTGCCCAAACCTGAGTTTGAATCTCTGCTGCCAAGGTCTGTGGATATGTACACAGATTAAGCACTGTGGGTCATTCTGATGTAGTTGACAACTCAAACAGTGTTTGGGAACCACTGGACAAGCTCTTCTAAAATGACTTCCATCTCTAATAACCTGAGAAATGTTTCATTTTTGCTGCTGCAAATGTCAAGCCCATATGTTTAATTGAGCATCAGTGATTGTTCTAAACTGCTCCCCTGCCCTCAAAAATGCTAGTGCGGGCCGGGAGCGGTGGCTCACGCCTGTGACCCTAGCACTCTGGGAGGCCAAGGCGGGCGGATTATTTGAGCTCAGGAGTTCGA
>NW_012148073.1:8264-8739 GCF_000956105.1 Propithecus coquereli
TGGGTTTACCATGTCAGCTATGTGTGATGGACTGTTTCACCCTTTCTAAAGGGAAGCATCAGTGTTTCCCAACCTTGGCTGCTCATTACCATGATACGGGGAGCTTGTTAAAAATACTTTATCGCCCAAACCTGAGTCTGAATCTCTGCTGCCAAGGTCTGTGGATATGTACACAGATTAAGCACTGCGGGTCATTCTGATGTAGTTGACAGCTCAAACAGTGTTTGGGAACCACTGGACAAGCTCTTCTAAAATGACTTCCATCTCTAATAACCTGAGAAATGTTTCATTTTTGCTGCTGCACATATCAAGCCCATATGTTTAATTGAGCATCAGTGATTGTTCTAAACTGCTCCCCTGCCCTCAAAAATGCTAGTGTGGGCCGGGCGCGGTGGCTCACGCCTGTAATCCTAGCTCTCTGGGAGGCCAAGGCGGGCAGATTGTTTGAGCTCAGGAGTTCAAAACCAGCCTGAGC
>NW_012148073.1:8789-9639 GCF_000956105.1 Propithecus coquereli
GGTTTTTAAGAAGTGCTCAGAGAGGTGGAAGGCCGCGTCTGCTCCAGAGAAAGGAAAATTTGAAAACGTGGCAAAGACGGACAAAGCCCATCATGTAAGAAAATGAAAATATATCCCTCCTAAAGGGGAAACAAAAAAGAAGTTCAGGAATCCCAATGCACTCAACAGGCTTCCTTTGCCCTTTTTCTTGTTCTGTTCTGAGTATCACCCCCAAATCAAAGGAGAACATCGCAGCCTACCCGTCAGTGATGCTGCGAAGAAACTGGTGAGCACCAACACTGCTGCGGACGACAAGCAGCCTTGTGAAAAGGGGGCTGCAAAGCTGAAGGAAAAATATGAGAAGGATATTGCTGCAAACCAAGCTAAAGGAAAGCCCAATGCCCTAAAAAAGGGAGTCACCAAGGCTGGAAAAAGCCAAAAAAAAAAAAACGAAGGAAGAGGAGGAAGATGAAGAAGAAGTAGATGATGATGGTAAATTAGTTCAAGCACAGTTTTTTTCTTGTCTATAAAGCATTTAACCCCCCTATACACAACTCACTCCTTTTAAAGAAAAAAATTGAAATGTAAGATTTGCTTTTAAGCTGTCCAATGTCTTTTTTTGTGTGTATTTGATACGCCACCGAATGTGTCTTTAGCTAGCCCTGTCCTGGGGGTATTTTCAGTAGCCACTAACCTTGCCTGGTTCAGTATGGGGGGGAGGAAATTGGCATGGAAATTCAAAGCAGGTTCTTGTTGGTGCACAGCAAAACTAGTTATATACGGGGATGGTAGTTTGTTCTATCTTCAGTTTGCCCTGATACAGCTTATGCGAAACAATTGTTCTGTTAACTGAATACCACTCTGTAATTGC
>NW_012148073.1:11591-12136 GCF_000956105.1 Propithecus coquereli
GGTTTTTAAGAAGTGCTCAGAGAGGTGGAAGGCCGCGTCTGCTCCAGAGAAAGGAAAATTTGAAAACGTGGCAAAGACGGACAAAGCCCATCATGAAAGAGAAATGAAAATATATCCCTCCTAAAGGGGAAACAAAAAAGAAGTTCAGGAATCCCAATGCACTCAACATGCTTCCTTTGCCCTTTTTCTTGTTCTGTTCTGAGTATCGCCCCCAAATCAAAGGAGAACATCGCAGCCTACCCGTCAGTGATGCTGCGAAGAAACTGGTGTGTACTAACACTGCTGCGGACAACAAGCAGCCTTGTGAAAAGGGGGCTGCGAAGCTGAAGGAAAAATACGAGAAGGATATTGCTGCAAACCAAGCTAAAGGAAAGCCCAATGCCCTAAAAAAGGGAGTCACCAAGGCTATATAACTAGTTATATACAGGGATGGTAGTTTGTTCTATCTTTAGTTTGCCCTGATACAGCTTATGCGAAACAATTGTTCTGTTAACTGAATACCACTCTGTAATTGCAAAAAAAAAAAAAAGTTGCAGGTGTTTTGT
>NW_012148073.1:22466-22805 GCF_000956105.1 Propithecus coquereli
ACTACAACCAGGAAAGATAAACTGTTGTACAAGAAATGAAATGCAATTATGGTACATTTACTAAATGTGAAAGATAGTTACATGATCATGATAATGTAAAGTCTGGCTACTGGCTTAACACAACATTGTGATATGACTACGTTGGGAGGATAGGGAGAGAGGAAGTGGGCCGGGGGTGCAAGAAAGGCAAACTCTGTTCACCTTTACGGATAGTATCTTAGATTGATTGATCAGACAATGCCCACACAAACATGCTGTCAGTAATATGGAAGTAAAAACCAGAAGAAAAAGTTCAAAAGTGTTTAGATTTAATGGAAAGGAGTGGAAAAGGAATTCACT
>NW_012148074.1:0-720 GCF_000956105.1 Propithecus coquereli
AGAAATTGTAAAGCCCTGTGGATGGAAGCCGGGCCTTGGGAAGTGCCCAAGCACCTCAGAAACCTATTGGCTATTGTGTATCATGACAGCCTGCAACTACATCATAGAAGCTGCCCTATTCTCTCCATCCTGCAAACCTCGTTGAGGTTGCTTCTAAATTGACTCAGGTATAATTTGAAATCTTTCATAGATATCTGTACGTGAAAGTGGCTTGCATATTTGAAATAATTTTGAATGGAAATTAGTCTTACTGAAGAAATAAAATTGGTTACTCTCTAAATAATTTCTATTTGTTATGACTTTTCTTTCTTTTAAACTTATCATAGATATCTGTGCGTGAAAGTGGCTTGCATGTTTGAAATAATTTTGAATGGAAATTAGTCTTACTGAAGAAATAAAATTGGTTACTCTCTAAATAATTTCTATTTGTTGTGACTTTTCTTTCTTTTAAACTTATCATGAATAATTACACATAAAAGAGTGATATATATGTGATATATCTTTAAAAAATTTAAGAATAAATAAAAGTAACATCTCTGTATAATCCACTCTCTTAGTCAGTTTTGTGTTGCTATAAACGAATAGCTGAGATGGAGACTGGGTAGTTTATAAAGAAAAGAGAATTATTTGGCTCATAGTTTTCCAAACTATACAAGAAGCACTATGCTAGCATCTGCTCTGGTGAGGGCTTTGGGGAACTTCCAGTCATAGTCGAAGGGG
>NW_012148074.1:770-1108 GCF_000956105.1 Propithecus coquereli
ATTTGGCTCATAGTTTTCCAAACTATACAAGAAGCACTATGCTAGCATCTGCTCTGGTGAGGGCTTTGGGGAACTTCCAGTCATAGTCGAAGGGGAAGGGGGAGCAGGCATAACATATAATCAGAGAAGAAACAAGAGAGAGAAGAGGAGCTGCCAGCCTCTTAAACAACTGGCTTTGATATGAACTAATAAACAACTCAGTGCCAATCTATTCATTAGGGATCTGCCCCCATGACACAAACACCTCCCAACAGGTTTCACTACCAATATTGGGGATCAAATGTCAACACGAGATTTGGAGGCAACAAATATCCAAACTATATCAGCCACCTACTTAA
>NW_012148074.1:2396-2983 GCF_000956105.1 Propithecus coquereli
TCCCATAGTAGGGATTCAACAAATATTTATGGAAGTAAGTAATTGTATCATGTTGCAATTCTGATTAGTATTTCAGAAGTAGAAAAATGTTAAGAAATATAGTATTCGATCCTTTAATAAAATGTTAGTACACATAGATCCCTCTGAAAATCAAAACACAGAAGAGTGACAAGTTAAATATAGCCAAACTGAACAATTATAGAATATAAGCAATGAAAGCAAAATTAGATGACAAAGCTGAAACATAAAACATCTTATTGCAAATTATATATAGTAGTTTGAATATAAATAAAAATTGTCATACAATATATTTTATATTTTAATGTCAAGTCTCCCAAATTTCTATTCATTATTGTAAATAAATTAAACAATTATTTCAGTTAATCATTAATTTACCGATTTTTTTAGAAGTCATTGAGTTCTTGTAAAATGCCAAGCTGGTGCTACATACAACGGATAGTACAGTTATTGTTAGATATAATTCTTGGCATTGAAGAGATAATTATGTCTAAAATACAAAGGAAAACATCCTCAAGTTAAAAAAATAATAGAAGACTGAGATAAACTGGGCAAGTGTGGTAATTTGT
>NW_012148074.1:3033-3582 GCF_000956105.1 Propithecus coquereli
GTGGAGGGGTCTGAATGAATATATCACAGGTAATCAAGGAAGTATGAAGGAACATGCTGGAGAGGTCAAAGTCATTGCAATCCCTAGAACAACTCCTGAGAATGTAAAAAGAGATGGAGGCCATTGGATTTTTCAAGAATAAGGAATGTGATGTAGTCACCAACTATAATGTTGGTGCTGATGGGCATGACAATGAAATAGCAGCAGGCCAAAGGATCATCAATATTTAGTAGGAGGAAAAAGAAATTCTTAAAAATGTCTGCCTTTTGTCGCCTTGTAATTTGCTCAAGCGAGACTAAAGTATTCGGTGCAGGCTTTTGTGAACACTCTACCTACATTTTTCTCAACTATGGATATCTAGTCTCTTTGTCTTTTTTATCCAATAGTGCATAAGAAGTGTTAATATTAGAATATTTTAATATATAGGTCATATGGCTTCTCCCCAACTAATCGGTGTTGACTACTAGGTTGCTTGTCATAAAGATGCCAAATTTTTAATAAGATCATTGAATAAATAATCAGATGCCATGGTGTGCTTATGAAATACAG
>NW_012148074.1:5754-6135 GCF_000956105.1 Propithecus coquereli
TTTAATTTAAAACAATTTTAATATAAATCTTAATTATGCTTCTTCGTTAATTTTACTTTCTATGGTTTGCTTATTAAATATTCATTATTCCAATTGGAAATTATTCATTAATTTTGTTTTTGTTTTTGATGATGCTAGTAAACAAATGGTAAAAGCCAAGGTAGTTGATCTTTAAAAATAAAGCAAAATTGCCCATGTGACACTTGAGCAACAAGAAAATTCTAGTCTAACAATCGTTATAAGGTTTGGGAAAATTGATTTTTACAATAACCAAACACTCTGCCTGTCCCATAGTAGGGATTCAACAAATATTTATGGAAGTAAGTAATTGTATCATGTTGCAATTCTGATTAGTATTTCAGAAGTAGAAAAATGTTAAGA
>NW_012148074.1:8520-9762 GCF_000956105.1 Propithecus coquereli
GAAAAAAAAGTTTCTATTGCTTGATATTACACTGTTGACACCCAAGTTTATTTATTACTCTGGCTCAGACCTGTCGTGTGAGTTGAATGGACTGCCTACACAGCATCTCCCCTTGAAAATCCCCCAGCCACCCAGCACTAAATGTGACCAGGTGAAACTCATGATATTGTTCACAAAATCTAGTTGTACAAGCAAGAAACATAATGATTATGTTTTACATCACCCTTTTCTGTTATCAGATGTATCTTACCTCTAGGCCCTATCATTTTGTTCTTAACTTTACCTACTTCCGCATACTTCCTTACTAGTCTTAGCCTCCTCATCTCTCACCTACGCAACTGCAATAACATAATGACTGGTATCCCCACATCTCCTTTCTCCACCTAACATCCTTGCACCCACGTACACAAATACTTCAAACACCGAACCCAATGTAATCCTTTAAAATGCATATTTAGCTATCTGCTCTAACTTCAAATTACTGCTAGCATGGCCAATAAAGACATGACCTACATCTCCACATTAATGTCCTATCATAGTCCTGCCAACTCTATCTGTAGCAACCACATCAAACTTGTTTACCTCACTATAGGCACCAGGCCAGGCACTACAGCTACAGGAAACATTACCTGAATCACTCTTCCACCCCATTTATTGCTTTCCATCATTCTAAAATCTCAATTCCATCAATCCTTCCTTAGGTCCCTTCTAAGACCTACACGATTAGATCAAGTTCCCTGTTTTCACCTCTCCTATAGCCATTAATTTCCTCACATAGCACTTAAAGTGCTGATTTTATTTTGTTTGACTGTTTACTTAATATCTGTCTCTAGTACTAATTCTTAGCTCTGTGAGTTCATGAGTTTGGCTATGTTGTTGCTGTTGTTGACTTTTATTTCCCCAGCACCAAGCATAGGTTCTGTCAGGCAGCAGGCACTTGATGAGTACCTAATTGGTAGTCGATCAATTTCTAAATCTCAAGAGTGCAAACTAATTTCAATTCGAAAGTATATGCCAAAACAATTAATAAAGAGCAGTACATAGGTTGGCCCTTATTAATGTAATTCATAATTGAGACTATCTAAAATCCACGAAATCACTTGTTCCATTATGGAAGAAAATATAGGTTGAGTGTTTGAAGAGAACAGGCAGCAACAGGATACCTAGACCAGGTACTTGAGCTATTCCATTTATTATTTCTTGCTCTATTGATCTGAAGGGACAACCTATTACTAAAGGTAA
>NW_012148074.1:12072-12611 GCF_000956105.1 Propithecus coquereli
ATTGAATTTCAAAGATTCCTCTTCCTTGGATCCTTTGTATAAATACATCATCATTGATGACTGACATTTATTGGACTTCTGCCAGGTTTTCTACATTATAGAATTGCTCCCAAGGTAGCAAAGATAACTTAAAGATGTAATATGTGCATTTTTACATATTATATACTTGGATACCTTGAAATATACATTCTCACACTTGTCAAATTGTACAGCAGTTCATTCACTATTGTTTCCTAATAATCAAGAAAAATGGCTGTTAGTTATTTACTTTTGAATTGATATTATTTGTGATTTTTTCAATCCTATTAGTCAATTGGCCCCAATATTATCGTCTTTATTCTTTCTCTGGCAATTGTATTTCTGAATATTAGTATCTATCATATGGATGAATAAAATGCTGACATTTATTTATGAAATAATTATAAAATGAATAAAACAAGATTCATCTTCCTAATTATATGTTGGTCAATTAGACTTAATCTTCTTTTGGGTACAGTGGCAGGGAAGCAGATTGTTTTAGAATGTGCCATGTAAATAGG
>NW_012148075.1:0-10021 GCF_000956105.1 Propithecus coquereli
ATAAGGGCAGGATCAGTAATAGAAAAACACATGTTGGCTCCAGGCAACGTGGCTCATGCCTATAATCCTAGCATTTTGGGAGGCCAAGATGGGAGGATCGCTTGAGCCCAGGAGTTGGAGACCAGCCTGAGCAACATGGTGAGACTCCATTTCTACCAAAAATAGAAAAAATTAGCTGGGCATGGTAATGCACACCTGTAGTCCCAGCAGGAAGGCTAAGGCAGGAGAACTGCTTGAGCCTAGGAGTACAAGGCTGCAGTGAGCTATAATCATGCCACTGCACTGAAGCCTGGGCAACAGAGTGAGACCCTGCCTCAAAAAAAAAAAAAAAATTGCATGCTGTACTTCAGTCTTTCATTATCCCATTGAAAGTCATGCCAGGCCCATGAGGCAGGCGTGAAGGTGTGCCTCTCAGACCTCACCTCAAGAGAGACCTTCTATGAAGAGTGCAGCTAGTTGATGGCCTTCTCTTTGGGGGCCTCTGGGATCCACCACAATGAGGCCATGCTCTTCTTGAGCAGCTCCTAACCCATAGCTGAGCATCTTATGAGTGCTGGACATTTTTGCCCAATGTTGAACTCCTATATGAACAATTTTATGCTGACCCTCCCACTGTGCTGGCCAAAACCATCTCAGAACTCTACCAGAGTCCAAGATTCTTCCTCCCAAATCTGCCTTCCTTCTTCTTCTCTTGATACAGGTATAAGATCCACATCGTGGTCCGAAGTCTTTCCCTGCTTCCCCTGATTACTTGTCCTGTATCTTTCAAAGACATTATCCCCAATAAATTTCTTGCACTTGTAACTGGGTTTTGGTGCATGCTTTCTGGAGGATCTAGATGAATACAGCCAGGGCATCTGCTAGACACAATATGGGTTTTGTTCCAGAGGAAGTAGCCCTTCTCCCTTTCTGAATTTCCATTTTTACATCACTGTAGTGAGAAGAAAGGAGATAAAAAATGTTTATTGCAAAGCAGTCTGGATTTGAGATGCCAGATGTTTATAAGTGTTATCTGAGAAAACCAGCTGCTCTGATTCTGGGGAAAAATTGGCTTTTGAGATGATGAAAGATCCTAGTCCTACAGGAAATTGATCTTAGATGGAGCCTCTTTCACTAGGAGAAAGGGGGTCCTGGTCCCAGGTAGTTCATTGGCCAGGCAACTCAGAGTAACTCCCAGTGTTATTTGGAAACAGTTCTGCTCATCATGCAATGCACAAACTGTTCATTTTATTCATACACTATGATGGCCATTTGGAGCAGAAGCTCATTAAGTAATCTTGGATTCTACAACTCCCAATCTGTAATCCAGAGCAGGGCTGTCTATGCATTCCCTACACTTTAAAACTTCCAATTAAAAAAAAATAGTTTAGCTGCAGATACATACACTGTTACTTGTACACCACTTTATGTACTCCAATTCAGAAACCCAGTTTTGCTGAAAAATCATAGAACTATGTTTTGCAAGGATTTATTTTCCCCCATTTCCCCTCCAATATACCACTTCAACCCCTTTCCACTCTCAACACCATATAACAATCCTTCCTCCTTCCCTCTCACTTTATTTGTACCTCCCAATGCCAGGAAGAAAGAACTGGCCCAATTCCTTGTTTTGAGCATTTGATTTATTCCAAAGGAGCAGAGTGGGGTTCAAATATACCCATACCTCTTTGACTTAGGAAGAAGAGAGTGAAGAAATTGAGAAAGAAACAGGATAACTTGTACTAGCCAAAGTTATAGCAGCTATTCTAGCAGGAGAATCTATAACTTGGGTATCTGATTTGGACTAAGTGACCAAAAAGTCCCTTACCCCAAAGTCTAAGCACACAGCTGCAAACATGAGGCAAACAGAGACACATGGCAGACTGTATAATGGTGGAAGTCACAGGGATGGGGTCTAAGGCCTAGTTTGGCACGTAACACATAGAAAGCAGAAAGAGATTTATTTGGTCCAACACTTCTGCTTACAGATGAGAAAACAGAGGCGCTATAACCTACTCGGGATTATATAACTAGCTGTGGCTATCAGAAATAGCACCCATGTCTCCAAACTTCTAATCTAATGCTCTTTCCCCAATGCCTTATTGCTTCTTGGTCATTTAACATTTTTCTGCATCATTTTCTCTAGTTCCTGTGTAGCTCCCACCAAGGACAAACCTAAAGGAGGTGGCCCTTATTTCCTCTTTGGTCACAGCAAGTATGTGACGTGGACAGCAGGCCTCATATGGATTGTCAAAGAGCTTCCACCTGTGGGCTCATTCCTTATATTTTTACCATGGAATTTGCCCTCTTCTGTCTCACAGCCCCACTACCATCCATATTTATTTATTGCTTTATTCAGAAAGGATAGAAGCAAAATTTATAAAGTTGATGAGGGCCCCTGAAATCTTCAGTTTCAATAAGTAATAACTGGTAGTGACACGCGAGCCCTTCTCTCACGCCTTGGCTCAGTCCTTCCACAGTTACTATATGAGGTCACTTGTGTTATTGGCCCAAATATTTTCCCCCTTGCAGAATCCACACCATTTTCATGTGAGGCAGCTTTGCTTTGTCAGCTTAATAAAGCTGGAACTATATTTCCGAAAATGTTCTTCTCCATCTGGTCCCAGATTAAGTTTGCTGCAAGAAAAACTTCCGTGAGTTTCGGACTAGGGACGCAAAGCAGCAGCCATTCTTCATGCTCCAAACGTGGGTGTGGGGCTTGTGCAGTTACAGCTCACGCATGTTCCCACTGACCTGCTGGCCCCTTTGTCGGCATGGGGCAGCAGCCAGCCCCACGGGTCCCCAGCGCCTGTTGGAAATCCCCCTTCAGCTTCTGCAGCTCCTGAGCCAGGGGGTGTGCAGCCCCCGCACACCAGCACGGGCACCAGCTCCTCCTGCACGCCACCCTGTCTTCGTACTTGGAGACAGCCAGAGACTGACGTAGATTCCAGTGGGTTGCTCTCACCACATTATGCCTAACTTTTCTTCCCAACTGCTCGCCTCAGTTACCTTAGACTCAACATCAGGTATAGAGGCAACAGTCTTACATGGACTTTTAAACCAGCTCTCACAATTGCATACAGTTTAATCTCTATAATAAATTCCTTGTTCTATATCACTTATGGGAGTTCTGCTTCTCAAATCACTCTCTAAATGATACACTGTTGACTTTGCAGTTACCTGTACCTCTACCAGAAGAGTAAATTTGCTCAGCTCTTGACTTTGGGTTTGTCCAGATAACTCACCTTGATATGACACAAGCAAAGACTTGCCCAGTGTGGCCTTGTCTTGCAGCTCTGCCACTGCCAGGAGAAGAGCATACTTGTGGCTAGCTCCTAGTCCCAGGAGGAAGGTGAGATTCATGTGAAATATAGTCACCCCAGCCACTGCAGTCTGAAGCAAAACTGCCCCAGCCATCCCTAGATCCGTAATACAAAGTAGAACTGTCAATTCTACCCCAGCCTATATCAGCCAAAGACCAGCTGACCTACAAATGATGAATAATAATAAACATTTTATTTTTATTAAAGCCACTGAGTTTCAAGGTGCTTAGCTATGCAGCAATAACTAACCAACATACTGTTACAATACTTCTGTGTCACAAAACAGGTTCTAAATATCTCTGCCTTTTGCCAGAGACGTATTTTTGTGTTTCAGGTGACTTGACAAATACTTCATTTTAAAAAGTCACCCTCTGATATGGTTTGGATACTTGGGCCTTCTGAATCTCATGTTGAAATTTGATCCCGAGTGTTGGAGCTGGGGCCTGGTGGGAGGCGTTTGGGTCATAGGGGTGGATCCCTCATGAATGGCCTGGAGCCCTCCCTAGGGTAAAGAGTGAGTTCTCTCTGTTAGTTTGCAGGAGAGCTGGTTGTTTAAAGGAGCCTGCCTCCTCCTCCTCCCTCTCTTGCTCCCTCTCTTGCCGTGTGACACGCCTGCTGCCCCATTGCCTTCTGCCTTGATTGGAAGCTCCCTGAAGCCCTCACCAAAAGCAGATGCTGGAGCCATGCTTCTTGTATAGCCTGCAGAACCATAAACCAAGTGAACCAAATAAACCTCTTTTCTTTATAAACAACTCAGCTTCAGGTATTTCCTTTATAGTAATGCAAAATAGAAACACATTCTCCTTTCATTTCACTTTATAATGTATTTGTAAAGCACACAAGCATTGGAGATAGTTTGGATTTGAACTTTGGCTCAGATACTTACTGAATTGTATGAGAACTTACTCCTCCTCTATAAATCTCAGTTTCTTCATCTATACAATGAGGATGAAATATTACCCAACTGGTTGTAGTGAGCATAAAGTGAGGTAAAGTTTTTAACATAACAACTGTACATAGTATGTGCTTAATAATCATGAGTTATTTCTGTATGCATGTGTGCGCATATTCTGCTAAGAATACTGACAAGTGTTCATGTTCACTTAATATGCTAATTGTCATTTATTCACCATCTATTGAGTGATGGATATCCACATAGCAGTATTGTGTAGCAAGCATCTGCAAGGGGACCAGGAGATATACAGATGAACAAGGCCCAGACTGTGCCCCTAAAGATGCCTATCACCTTTGCTGTATTTCAGCTACTACTCAACTAAATCACTTCCGAAAGCGATATTTCTACCCAGTGATAGGAACAAGGCTAGAGTAACCAACAAGAGATACATTTTAAGATTCTACAGAACATTTTAGAAGGTAAACAGAAAAATAAAATGTATGTTCTATTAAGCTAAAGTGCCATCATCTTTATTTTATTTCAAACCTTAAACTATTATATAGAGTAATTATAGTATTTACATTCTCATTTGTTGTTTCTCTTTTACTTTAAATTCTTTTAATGTATGGTCTAAAAAACAACTGAATTCTTGAGTTTCATTTTTCTTTCTAAAAGGAACTTCATTAATCATATAATTTGTAAAATGGGATTAACTCTTTGTTACTAACCTCATTTTAGACTAATAATAACTGCAAACATTTAGAATATGTTTATTATATGCCAGCCATTGTCTTGAGCATATAGTATAAATTCATTTGCTTCATCTGACAAAAACTCTATAAGTAGAATTTCATGGCTATTCCCATTTCTCAGATGAGGAAATAGAGGCGGAGAGACGAAGTAACCTTCCCCAGGTCACACATGTAGTCCACAGCACAGACAGGATTCAGTCAGACTCCAGATTCCGGGCTCCTTAGCCCTGACCTCAGCCACCCCTTCCACCTGCTCATAAAGCAAGGAGTCTGTGTATTGCACATGTTGATGCTTAATACAAATCTTCCCAAACAAAACATTTCTCAAAATAATTTCTTTATTCTTCTGAACCCTTAGCTTTGAGCAATGCTCTCTGTCATCTTTAAGCATAATTTCCATTTAATAAATGTCCTCCTTTTATTGACAGGAATTTCATTAACTTGATCGTCTCTTGGGCCTGGCAGAAATGATTATCGCATTCAGGAAATTGGAGAGAAATGGGTTATTACTTTGGAGGCAAATAGAGCAAGGGGGAAAAAAAGAAAACAGGAAAGGCAGAGAGAGATAAGCACAAAAAGAGGCGTGCGAGGGAAATGAGGAATTGGAGAGTCGTGGTCCGTGCAGGTTTCTCAGTCTCTGCTCTCCCTCCCTATTGGCAGGCAATTACCAGAAGGCTCAGGAGTGACTGCTAAGCAAGCCATCTAGAGGTCCCACAGGGAACCGCAGACTTCTGTGACCAGCCCGTCAAGGAGCAATGAGAGAAAAGTGGCGACAGCGGCAATAGCAGCAGCTGCGGAGGGAGGTGAGATGAAGGAATCTGCCCTGAAGTTTTGATCCTGGGCCTCCGGAAACTTCCTTCTACTCTGGTAATTCCTGGAGAGCCAAAGAGAAAGAGCAAATGAAATGCATCCTTCAAACAAGCCTGGGAAGAAAGCTGAGTGGCAGAGTTCACAGGCCCTGCGTCATCATTTTCAGGCCCCTGGGGACAGGTGGATTCCTCTGAAGCAGAGCATTCCTCCTTAATCGCTTGGTGACTTTGTGTGAAGCTATGTGCTGACGCTGGCCTCTCCAGCTAGACAAGACTGTTTCCTGCATGCAGACCACAGGGCCGGCCTCATTTCTGTCCTGTCATTTGAAACAATTCTTATTACTTCTGTCCCGACTTTTGCCTAAGTGCCCTTCCCCTCGCACTCATAACACCTCAGTGCTACAGGCAGCTAATGCAGCCACTTGGCTCAGCAGCAACAACTCAATATTTAGGGATGTAAAATATAACAATTTCCTAACCAGCCTCCTCATATTCCTTCACCTCCCCTTCCATCACTGGCCCAGCAGCCAGAGTTGTCTTTTTAAAAACATAAACAAAATCATGTCATCCGCTACCCTTGCTGAAAACCCTTCTAAGATGTAGCCCCAAATAATTTGCTTGTCCTATAAAGGGGCAAAAGAACAGGCTGTTGCCTACCTTTCCACTCTGATTAGTGACCGTCTCCCCCTCTTCCCTATCTAGCTGCCACACTGGCGTCTCTCTGTTTCTCCAGGGCACCATGCTGCCTGACCAAGGACCTTTGCACATGCTATACTGTCATCCTAGGACTTGCTCCTTTTACTAGTTAACTTTTACTTATCTTTTAGGTCTCTAAATACTGGTCTCCATTTCCCCTCCAGATCCACCCTCTACCCTCACCTCCCTATTCTCTGTCTCAAAAGCCTAACCTATGTGGACTACATTAATGGTCTTCCTTGCCCGCCAGCTCTGAAAGGATGTTGAAGGGAGAGAAGAGAGTGAAACCAGGGCATTTGTTTTCCCTGGATCACTCTTAGTGAAGATCAACTCTTTGCAACTGTCAAGGATAGTGTGTTGGTCAACCAGTGCTGTGTGACGGTCACAAAGGCTCCATGGCGTACAAAAACAAGCATCCATTTCTCACGTATCTTCAGGTCATTTGGAAGGTGAGGGTGGGGCTCAGGCAGTGCTGACCTAAGCTGCGTTGCGCTGGACAGCAAGAGAGCAACTCAATCACACAGGTTCCATGATTTGATTGTCTGTCTGTCCTATTAACTGTTACTTCATGTTGGTTTCACTCATCTTCACATTCTCATCACCTAATACAGTTCCTGACACATTGTAACTCCTTGGTAAACATTTATTGAATGAATGGATAAAACGGGTAAGTTGCATTAGATACAGCTCAGTGCCCTGCAGCAGTCCCCAACCTTTTTGGCACCAGGGACTGGTTTCACGGAAGACAACTTTTCCATGGACCAGGGGGGTGTGGAGGGGGAGGTGGAGCTCAGGCAGTGGTGCCAGCCATGGGGAGTGGCTATAAATACAGATGAAGCTTCACTCCCTCATCTCCTGCTGTGCACTGCCCCCCACCCTTCCTAAGTTTCATGGAAGACAATTTTTCCGTGGATGGGGGTGCAATGGAGGTGGGGAGCAGTGAAGCTCTGTGGCCCAGTCCCTAAAAGGCTACAGACCGGTACCAGTCCACAGCCCAGGGGTTGGAGACCCCGGCTCTAATGCAAACAGGGTCAGAAAGCTGGTCTACTCTTCACATGGAAGAAAAATTTTGAAAGGACATTCATTTCCTCTGATGGCAGAGGTGACTGTGAAGTGTCATTATATAAAAGTGATGCAATTTCTTGCTAAAAGTGGACAACTGATTGTGTACAAAGTAGACTTAACACCATCAAAGTGTGACCTAGAGAATGGTGGCCAAGGCTTCAAAGATGCCCAGGATGTCTTGCACAGTGTTGGGCTGTTCAATACACTCTCATTGACTAACTGGGAAGTAGAATTCTAGGAAACACGGCTTTCATCACCCCACCCCCATAACCCTCCTGAAACGGTGGAACTCAATCATGTCAAGTCATTTCTTTCTCTCTGGACAGATGCCCCATCAACTCTCACTGCTGCCCACCACTGCCCGTCTGCTCTGGTTGTGAGCGACCAGGGACGATCAGCCTGTTTGTCACTCCATTGGATTTACTTAGCCATAGCATAATGGAAGGAAGAAGAGAGCACACAAGTCCCCATTTGAAACTTTTCAAGCAATTTGAAATGGCTTCCTGAAATCAGGTAAACCAAAAGAGGCTATTAACACAAAGAAGCATTAAAGAACAGAGGGAGAGGGGAAATGGTGCAATATATGCAGGGACATGAAGATGGCCTTTGTGAGTGTACCTGGAAAGTAACAGATGACACACTCAGAAGGGAAACATAACTTGCAACTAATGAAGCATGATTCTGTTTAAACAATGTCTCATTGTATGCATGTGGAACATACATGACTATAAATTTAAAGAGAGAGAGAATAAGAGACAAAAAAGCAATTTTAATATTGTGGGAAATTCCACCATCCTAAGTGTATGTGACTCAGGATGGGCTCCCACTAAGCAGACTCTGAGACAAGGGTTGGATATATGTAGTCTACTCGGGAGGTGATAGCAGGAAGCATTGGTAAGGAAGGCAGAAAGTGAGAAAGGGAAGAGGAGGAAGCTAATATAGGATGTATTAAGGAGCTGGATATTTCTGTGACCAAATGATAACCCTGCAAGGGTCCTCTGGACACTGTGTAAAAAACATTTCAGAATGTTCTATACAAGGGATGAGGAAGTTAGGGTTTTTAATTCTCCAATATCTGTCCGTAACTAATCGAGGGCTGCTCCTCAGGGCATGAACTCCTGGGTACCTCCAGCCCGCCCCAGCATAGGCTAAGCTTGCTCCTGTCATCAGAGATAGCCCTCAGACTGTGAGGCACAGGTGTTTGCAGAAAAAATGATTCTTGTGTACAGCAATTGTGATTGCTGAAGCAATACGAGCAGTGCAGAGACAGTGGCTATGTCAAAGTCGGGGAGAGCTGGGAAATGTGAATCAACTATTTTGTCAGTCCCACTTCTTGTGGGTCTCTTATCACAGCATCGCAGCATGCTGAGTGTCATTCTGCTGTTTAAGAGAGGAATTTCCATAAATGCAAAAACACCTACTTTATCTGCTGTTCAACTGAGCAAACAACAAACTGTCCCAACACTTGGCACTTGGTGCAACCTTTCATCCCCAAATGTTTAAGAAAGTTCTTCGCAGCTTCAGCTCCACTCTGTCAGGACATTTGGTAAATGAAAGAAGAGAGCTACATCAGAGGCAGTAGTGGATTAAAAAAACTGCTTTGTTGTTGTTTTAAACAGACTGAGAAAGGAGATCTGGGGCTTTAATTTTGCCACTCCGTAATTTCAGCTTTCACCTTCTTATCATAATCTATACCTCATACATTTGTGGGAATTCCATAAGCCAGAGTACATATTCAGGGCTAGCGTAGTCCTGACACATTGTGGGCACTCAATGCATTTCGATGCCTGCTTTCAAAACTGGAATTTGCTAGGTAAACTAACAGCATCAATGTGTTGTCTTGTGTCTTAAAAGTCAAAGGCAGACCTGGTTTAAAATCCTGAGATAGTGCCTCAAAATTGCAACCAAGATTGATTACAATCTTGTAATCAATTGATTAATCCTATAACTCCTCTTGCTCTAAGAAACATTTTCTATGTCTGGAACTGAATCCTGCAGTACAAGAACTTTGAAGCCAGAGAGCAGTTGAAAGGAGGACTGCTTTTCATCTGTCATGACTACCACATTCTAAAGGCACCTGATGCAGAACCATCTATACAAAGCAGGTCTGTTGAACAGTCTGAACTCAGCAGGGAGCACAAGTGTGAAACCATTTTATTTTATTTTTCTCCAGGCATTCTCTTTGACCATTTGCTGTTGAATCTCTTTTCCTGTCACTTATCTCAGGAAGATTCTATACTTTTCAATGGTTTGGCCATTTAAAATGTCCAGTCTGCTTTAAAACTTCAATCACATAACAGAACTCACAAAACAGAAATGGGGGTAGGTAGATTTGTGAGGAAAAGGCAAGGGGACCAGTCTCCTAGGTTTGCTTTGGTTGGGTTTGGTTTGGTTGTTTGTTTTATCAGACACTAAGAGGGACCATGGTAGAGGAGGAAAGAAATAAGAAAGGATTAGGATCAGTGTGGCTGAGACAAAGAAGGATCACTCCGACCTGAAGCC
>NW_012148075.1:10641-14507 GCF_000956105.1 Propithecus coquereli
GTAGAGTGGATGAGGAAATATGGGGAGGAGAGAATGGTTGAGAACAACAGACCTATTTAGGTTGCCATTTTCGAAATTATTTTTTAAATTTACATACAGTAAATTCACTTTTTCTGGAAGTGTATTATTCTATGAATTTTGACAAATATATAGAGTTGTATAATTACCACTGCGGTAAAGGTACCGAATAGCTTCATCCCCTCTAGAAATTCCTCATGCTTGCCTTGTACACTCAAACCATCCCCGCCCTTAAACCCTGACACCTACTAATTTGCCCCCTGATTCTACAGTTTTATTTACTCTGGAATATCATATAAATGGTATCGTATATAAGCTTGTAAGTCAGGCTTCTTACATGCATCATAATACATACAAGATTCATCCACATTATTGCCTGTATCAATAGCTTGTTTCTTTTTATTGCCCGGTAACACTCCATTGTATGGTCACAACATAGTTTACTAATCCATTCACTAGCATAAGGACATTTGGGTCATTTCCATTTTTGAGCAATTGTGAATAAAACTTTTATAAGCACTCATATATGGGATAAAATCAAAAGAATTCCCTCTAAGTTTGAGGTTCTGTTTTTGTTTTTCAGCATATACGTGTCCAATTGCTCCAGCACCATTCGTTGAAAAGAGTATACCTTTGTAAAATTCAATTGGCCAGATTTGTGTGAGTCTATTTCTGGACACTCTTCCTATTCCATTGATCTATGTGTCTGCCTTTTCACCAATACCACATTATCTTCATTACTGTGACTTTGTAATATGTACTGAAATCAGGTACTGTGATATTTTCCAATGTTTTTCTTTTTTGTTTTTCTTTTAGCTATTATAATTCCTTTGCTTTTCCATGTATACTTTCAAATTAGCTTGCTAAAAAGGACTAATATTTAGAATATATGCAGAGCTCTCAAAACTCAATAATAAATATACAATTCTATTAGAAAATGGGCAAAATTGTTTCTCAGCCTTTTGGCTAAGATCAAGTGTAGCAAATGGGCAAAAAACATGATCAAACATTTCACTGAAAAGATATACAAATGGCAAATAAGCATAAGAAAAGATATTCAACATCTTTCAAATATTTAGTTCTTTTTTCATCGATGTTTTGTAGCTATCAACATTGAAATTCTATGCAAATTTAATTAGACTAAATTATAAATAGCATTGTTTTAAATTTTTATTTCCAATTGTTCCTTGCTAGATGTCAAAATATGTTTAATATCTGTATATTCACCTTGTATCCTGTGAAATTGTTAAACTCACATATTTGCATTAGAATCTTTTTTGAAGAATCTTTTTATTTTCTAAATAGATTATTGAGCCATCTGTGGAAGAGATAGTTTTATAATATTTCATTCTTTTCTACTTACATACGTTTTTTTTTTTTTTACTCACTGTATTGCATTGCCTAGGCCTTCCAGTATGATGCTGAATAAGAATTATGAGAACAAACATCCTTGCTTTGCTACTGATCATAAGGGGAAAGCATTAGGAAATTTGCCATTAAGTGTATGTTTCCTCTTAAGTTTTTCATAGATGCCGTTTACGGTATTAAGGAAGTTCATCACTATTAGTCCGCCAAGAGTTTTATCATGCATGAATATTAAATTTTTATAACTGTTTTTTCTTAGTGTTTTAATAGGATCACATGATTTTTCTTCAATAATCTGTTAATATGAATTACATTGATTTTTCTAATGTTAAACAAGACTTGTATTCTCGGAATCAACCCTACTTAATCATGATTGATTATATTTTTGTATATGATGCTGAATTCTTTTTGGTAAAATTTTGTTGAAGATTTTTATGTCTATTTTCATGAGGGATATTGGTCTGTAGTTTTCTTTTACTGTAATCTATCTATCTGGTTGTGGTATCAAGGTAATGTTATCCTCATAAAATGTATTTTATTCCCTGCTTTTCTAGTTTCTGAAAGAAATTTTGTAGAAGTGGTTTATTTTTTCTTTAAATATCTGGTAGAATTTTCTAGTGAAACCATTTGTGCATGGATTTTTATTTGTTAAAAAGATTTTTTTATGACAAACTTAATGTTTTTTATAAAAACAGAACTTCTTAAGTTATCCATCTTTGCTTGAGTAAATTTTGGTGTCTTCAAAACTATTTCCATTTTATCTAAGTTGTCAAATGTCTGGTCATAGAGTTATTTATTTTTTCCTTATTTTATCTTTAATATCTGTAGGATTTATAGTGATATACACTTTTTCATTCTTGATATAGGTAGCTTATGTCTTCTTTTTTATTGTTATATGGCTAGAAGTTTATGAATTCTGTTGATCCTTTCAAAGAAATAGCTTTTAGTTTCATAGGTTTTCTCTATTATTTTCCTTACTTAATTTCATTGATATTTGCTCTTATTATTATTTCTTTCCTTCTGCTGGCTTTGTGTTTAATTTACTCTTCTTTTTCTAGTTTCCTAAGTAGGTATCTTAGATTGTTGATTTGAGACTTTCTTCTTTTCTAATACAAACATTTAATGCTATTAATTTCCCTCTAAGCACTGCTTTAGCAGCTTATCACAAATTTTGGGAGTTGGGGGTCTGAAAAAAACAAAACAAAACAAAACAAAAAAACAAATTTTGATATGTTGTATTTCATTTTCATCCTATTCTATCTATTAAATATTTTCTAATTTCCCTTGAAACTTTAGCTTTGACCCATTTGCTATTTAGAAGTGTTTGGTTTAATTTCCAAATACTCAGGAATGTTACAGATACCTTTTAGTTACCAATTTCTAGTTTAGACATGGTGTGTTCAGAGAACCTACTTTGCATTATCTCCATTCTTTTAAATTTTATGCTGCCAGAATGTGATATACTGTGATGAATATTCCATGTGCACTTAAACAAAATGTGAATTTTGTTATTGTTGTTGTGTAAAGTGTTATATAAATGCCAGTTGATTCATGTTGGTTGATAGTAGTGTTGTAGTCTTCTATATCGTTGTAAATTTTCTGTCTATTCATTCTGTTAGTAACTGTAAGACTAGTAAGTCTTTCAGGGTAATCTTTCAGTATATTTGTGTGGATTTGTTTACTTTCCATTTCAATTCCATTGGTTTTTGCCTCATATATTTTGAAGCTCTCTTTTCAAGTAAATATTATTTCTTTTCAGTGAATTTACCCTTTTATCACTATATGATGTCCCTCTTTATCCCTAGAAATTTTCTTGTTGTGGAGTCTGTGATGTTTGATATTCATATAGCCACTTCACTTTTCTTTTAGTTAGTGTTTGCATGGTATTTATTTTCCATTATTTACCATTAACTTACTTTTATCATTATATTTAAAATAGGAGACCATGGATAATTAAGAGCTGGGTCTTGTGGGATTGTGTTTGTTTGTTTACTTATCCAATGCAATAATCACTATCTGTTAATGTTATGGGTAAACTCAATCAGAAATGAAAAAGAAGACATTACAACTTATACTACAGAAATACAAAATATCATTCATGACTACTATGAAAACCTCTATACACACAAATTAGAAAACCTAGAGGAAATGGATATATTTTTGGAAACACACAACTTCCCATGCTTGAATCAGTAAGATATAGAAATCCTGAACAGACCAATAATGAGTAATGAGATTGAAACAGTAATAAAAACACTCCTAACAACAGCAACAAAAAAGCCCCAGCCCAGATGAATTCACAGCCAAATTCTACTAGACCTACAAAGAAGAATTGACACCAATTCTACTGAAACTGTTCCATAATATTGAGAAGGAGAGAATCCTCCCTAACTCATTCTACAAAGCCAGTCTCACCCTAATATTAAAGCCAGGAAGGGACACAACCAAAAAGGAAAACTACAGACCAATATCCCTTATACACA
>NW_012148075.1:14557-17052 GCF_000956105.1 Propithecus coquereli
GCACAAGTGTGAAACCATTTTATTTTATTTTTCTCCAGGCATTCTCTTTGACCATTTGCTGTTGAATCTCTTTTCCTGTCACTTATCTCAGGAAGATTCTATACTTTTCAATGGTTTGGCCATTTAAAATGTCCAGTCTGCTTTAAAACTTCAATCACATAACAGAACTCACAAAACAGAAATGGGGGTAGGTAGATTTGTGAGGAAAAGGCAAGGGGACCAGTCTCCTAGGTTTGCTTTGGTTGGGTTTGGTTTGGTTGTTTGTTTTATCAGACACTAAGAGGGACCATGGTAGAGGAGGAAAGAAATAAGAAAGGATTAGGATCAGTGTGGCTGAGACAAAGAAGGATCACTCCGACCTGAAGCCAGTAAAAATGGCATGGTGTTGAAAATTAAGCCATCTTAAAAGTCTTCTCTTGCCCACGCCTTCTCCTAAAAATCCAAAACCTAGATTTTAATTGCCTGCAGAGCCTCTCTACTGAGAAGTTTCATGGGAACTAAGATGGGCAGAAAACTAAACCCCTTGACTTTCCTTTAGCGGTGCCCCTCATTCTGATTAATTAATTTTCATCACCAGCCCTGGCATTGCATTGCCAGTTATAGAAGTCACACCCCATTGCATCATTATTTTATTTCTCTTGCATGTTCAAAGTTCCTTTCATACTGCCAGTTCCCATAGCCTCTTGCTGTTAGAATCTTCTTCCTTCTGGATGGGTAGCAGAAAAACAACTCAGCCACACCCATGGTAAACTCATTTCTCCTTGTTACACCAAGGAGTGGAGGCGCAGGGTGTTCTGTGGCTGCCTTCTCTGTCCACACTAAAACCTCTTTAGTTCTCTTCTCCACCTATTCAAAAAGACACAGGATGGCAAACTTAGCAAATGTGGCACAGACATCCAACTGCACATCCCTCTAATGGAGCACCCTGTGGAGGAGAGAACACACGACAGCACTCCCTGCTAGGCCAGTGACTCAGGACTGCAGCAATTCTCCCCTCCCTGTCCCAGTTTGCCACTGACGTAGAGTGGATGAGGAAATATGGGGAGGAGAGAATGGTTGAGAACAACAGACCTATTTAGGTTGCCATTTTCGAAATTATTTTTTAAATTTACATACAGTAAATTCACTTTTTCTGGAAGTGTATTATTCTATGAATTTTGACAAATATATAGAGTTGTATAATTACCACTGCGGTAAAGGTACCGAATAGCTTCATCCCCTCTAGAAATTCCTCATGCTTGCCTTGTACACTCAAACCATCCCCGCCCTTAAACCCTGACACCTACTAATTTGCCCCCTGATTCTACAGTTTTATTTACTCTGGAATATCATATAAATGGTATCGTATATAAGCTTGTAAGTCAGGCTTCTTACATGCATCATAATACATACAAGATTCATCCACATTATTGCCTGTATCAATAGCTTGTTTCTTTTTATTGCCCGGTAACACTCCATTGTATGGTCACAACATAGTTTACTAATCCATTCACTAGCATAAGGACATTTGGGTCATTTCCATTTTTGAGCAATTGTGAATAAAACTTTTATAAGCACTCATATATGGGATAAAATCAAAAGAATTCCCTCTAAGTTTGAGGTTCTGTTTTTGTTTTTCAGCATATACGTGTCCAATTGCTCCAGCACCATTCGTTGAAAAGAGTATACCTTTGTAAAATTCAATTGGCCAGATTTGTGTGAGTCTATTTCTGGACACTCTTCCTATTCCATTGATCTATGTGTCTGCCTTTTCACCAATACCACATTATCTTCATTACTGTGACTTTGTAATATGTACTGAAATCAGGTACTGTGATATTTTCCAATGTTTTTCTTTTTTGTTTTTCTTTTAGCTATTATAATTCCTTTGCTTTTCCATGTATACTTTCAAATTAGCTTGCTAAAAAGGACTAATATTTAGAATATATGCAGAGCTCTCAAAACTCAATAATAAATATACAATTCTATTAGAAAATGGGCAAAATTGTTTCTCAGCCTTTTGGCTAAGATCAAGTGTAGCAAATGGGCAAAAAACATGATCAAACATTTCACTGAAAAGATATACAAATGGCAAATAAGCATAAGAAAAGATATTCAACATCTTTCAAATATTTAGTTCTTTTTTCATCGATGTTTTGTAGCTATCAACATTGAAATTCTATGCAAATTTAATTAGACTAAATTATAAATAGCATTGTTTTAAATTTTTATTTCCAATTGTTCCTTGCTAGATGTCAAAATATGTTTAATATCTGTATATTCACCTTGTATCCTGTGAAATTGTTAAACTCACATATTTGCATTAGAATCTTTTTTGAAGAATCTTTTTATTTTCTAAATAGATTATTGAGCCATCTGTGGAAGAGATAGTTTTATAATATTTCATTCTTTTCTACTTACATACGTTTTTTTTTTTTTTACTCACTGTATTGCATTGCCTAGGCCTTCCAGTATGATGCTGAATAAGAATTATGAGAACAAACATCCTTGCTTTG
>NW_012148075.1:20047-64582 GCF_000956105.1 Propithecus coquereli
TTAATATTTAACTTTTATTAACCTATTGGCTCTTTGGTGACATCTCTTTGAATTATTTCTTTACAGTTATTCTGGTGATTTAAATATACATACATATTTTTTCACAGTAAATTTAGACTTAACATTTTACAACTTCCATAAAATAGAAAATAGAAAATTCTTATAAACCTATAGATCATTTTATGCTCCCTCATTTATATTAATATTATACTTTTTATATGTATCTGGATACATTGAAAAGCAAACAGATGTTAATAGTACTTGCTATCAATAGTCATATATATTATAATAAAAAACTTAGAGGAGGAAAAAAAGCCTACTTCCTCAGTTACTTATTGCTTTTGTTGCTCTACTTTTGTTTATGAAATTCCACGTTCCTTCTGTAGCATTTTCTTTCAGTTTAAGGTGTTTCTTTTAGCATTTATTTTACAGTAGGTCTACCAGTAACAAATTTTCTTACTTTTTTCTTTATTTGAAAATGTCTTCATTTTGCCATTGTTCTTCAAGGACATTTCCACTGGATATATATTAATAATTATCAGTTGATAGTTCTTTTCTTTCATTATTTTAAATATGCTGTTCCACTATCTTCTGTCTTACAGGGTTTCTGATAGAAAATCTATAGTAATTCAAACAGTTCTGGGTGGTTTCCTTTGAGTTTTTCCTATTTCGGGTTAACTGACCTTCTGTAAATTCATATCTTTTACCAAATTCAGGAAGTTTTCAGATAATATTTCTTCAAATATTTTTTCTGCAAAAACTTCATTCTCCTAATTTTCTGGGACTACAATAACATGAATAGTAGACCATTTGATGTTGCCCCACAGCTCACTGAGGTCCTGTTGATGTTTAAAAATATTTTATCTCTCTGTTGTCCAAATTTGATAATTTCTATTGACATATCTTTAACTTCACTGACTCACCTGTTATTTCCACTCTGCTATTGATTTCAGTGAATTTTTGTTTCAAATATTGTATTTTTTACTTCTTAGATTTATACTTATTTCTTTTTTATAGTTTCTTATTTTGTGCTGAGATATTTTATCTTTCCGTTCATTTCAAGAGTGTTCTCCTTTACCTCATTGAATTTGATTATATTATAATAACTGTTTTTAAGTTTTTGATAATTCTAACTTCTGGGCAATTTTATGTTTAACATCTGACAGTCCTTTTAAAAAATTTGGCTGATCTTCCTGAATCTTTTTGTTGAGTAATTTTTTATAGTAGGACATTGGAATATTATGTTGTGAGACTATGTGCCCTGTTAAAATCCTCAGGAGATGATTGGGCTTCTGTAGTTATTGTTGTTGTTACAGCAGGCAATCAGCTCAGTTTGGGTTGGACTGCAGGTTCTTCCTAATCTTTTGTGCCTGGTGATTTCAATGTCAATTCAGCTTTCAAAACGTAAGTGCACATATAAGAATAACATTTATTGGGTGTCGGGCAGGTGGTGGGCGGGGAGGGGATGGGTATATTGCATGCATGGGGAGTGCGATGCGCACCGTCTGGGGGATGGACACGCTTGAAGCTCTGACTTGGGAGGGAGGGGGCAAGTGCAACATACATAATCTAAACATCTGTACCCCTATAATATGCTGAAATTAAAAAAAAAAAACCTTCATTGTACTATTTGGGTCTAACTCATACATGTTTCACTCAGGTACTGATCTGGAATTTGGGCAGGGATTTATATTGTGTTTCAGTTCTCAAAGCCTTTGCTGTCCTTCTTTGGGTCTTTTCCACCCATGTACTCTTGGGGATGAACCTAGGACTTATGTCTGTTCATATACAGAATTAGGATATTGTCTTCTCTAGCAGTCTTCTTTCAAGAATTTCTCATACTTTGTGTTTCTGAGGGGTTCTTTTTGAACCTGGGAAAGATGTTTAATCTTCTTAAATCTTACAGTTTATAAATAATTACATACCAAAAAGGTAAACATTCTAGTAGTTTCCTGGCCACTGGCCCCACATTTCTCTCCACCTCCACAGTACTGACCCTATCAGCAAAGAGTGTGATGAAAAAGAGAAAATGTAAGAATAAACTACAATTTCGAGATTGGAAAAAGAATGCTACTTTACCTCAGTCAGTGCCTGAGAATCTATTTCTTAGACCATAAACATTGCATGTAAATGCACTTGTTACCCAGTGACTGTCTCCACCTGCTGAGGCCCTCAGGAAAACTCTGTTGAAAGTAACAGAACAAGATTTTGGAATAAACTTAATTATTATTGGGGAAGTCTGTCCATGACTAGCTTTAACCAGGAATATGAATATCCCATGCATTGATTTAAATCTCCTGTTTGTTTAATACTATAGAATAAATGCTGGCCTTTTTAATTTGTAAATAATATGGGCAAAATAAATTCACCTGCTACAAACAAAATGACCAGACATTTGAAATTTTACAGAATAAAAATTATTTGTTATTGACTACCATTGCAAATTTTTCCAGAACGTTGAGTTTCCCTATCATCCAATTCTACATTCTATTGTACCATGGCCTGAGCTAGAATCCCCATGGACACGATATCACCCTTAACACTGATGAGCTTTGGCGTGATGATGGAGGGCTTGCTAAGAAAGTTGAAAAGCAAAGGTCTTTGTAACATTAAGTCTAAGAGTACTGAAAGGCCATTGGACTTTCTCCAGGGTTCCTAGACATGAGAAAACTTCCTCGAAGTGAATATTTATATCAGTGATCTAGCATAGACATCTATTCACTGTAGAGGGAAAGAAAGAAAATCTAAGGTCATGGTGTCAAGTGCTTTTTTAAGAAAATCAAAAAAGAGTAGTTAAGACAAAGAAAGCAATACAGAAAAATGTCTGTGCCCACATTTGTTCTTTGGAGCATTTTTATATTGGGGAAGAAAGTAGAGCCTAAAGATTTAATTACAGAATAATAATTAAGTTAATTATGGTACATACACACAAAAGATTAATATGCAGCCAGTAAAAATAATGTTCAAAGAAGGTTTTATTGTCATAGTAATGTCTATATTTTCTAATATAAAATAAAAAGAATGTATAGAGATTTATATGCTTAATATCTTACATATATATTTCCATATATACTATGTATATATATATTTAATATATTTCTCATATATACATATATAATATACACTTTTGTGTGTATATGACAAGCCTGCTTTACAAAACTACCTCTGGGTAATAGCACGTTGGAGATGTTTTAAGGGCTTTATGAGTCAACTACAAAGCTGAACCTGTCCATTCTTTTGTTGTAATATTAATAAACACAAAAGTTAAGTGCAAAAGACCAAAGAAAGATTATGAAATGAGTCACTTGAATTCTTGGTGAATAACTGAGCTTGACTGTAATGAAATGAATAGCAACCCAGAATCAATGGAACAACCTAGGGCAAACAATGCCTGTGGCTTCGCATAAGCCAATGGCTCTGAAAACTCAGGGAAACAGATGGCATGGCTAGGTAATTCTATTTTATATCGGGGACAGCAATTTGATCATTTTCCCAGTTACATCTAAATATTTCGCTTAGACCCAATCCAGGAATTCACAGAAAATTGAGCTCTGGTGAAATATTACCTTGTCTGTTTTTACTATGAAATAGCTATGAGAGGAAAAGTACAGAAAGAATTACAATTTAAAAAGTGGTACTAAAAACAAGTGGGTAAATGTCCATCAAAAGGTGATGAAAAACAAACGGTGATATATTCATAGAATGGAATATAACTTAGTAATAAAAAGAACAAACTATCGATACGTACAACAACATGGATGAATAGCAAGAGAAGACAGACACAAAAGAATACATACAGCATGATCTCATTTATACGAAGTTCTATTACAAGGAAAACTAAACTGTGATGACAGGAAACAGATCACTGATTTCCTGAGACAGGAGGTTGAGGTAGGGCAAATGTTGACTGCAAAGGGACACGAGGGAACTTTCTGGTATGACAGAAATGTTCTATGTCTTGATTGTGGTGGCAGTTACATAAGTGTATATATCTGCTAAAATTCATTGAACTACACACTTAAAGTAGGTGCATTTTATTCTATGTAAATTAATACTTTAACAAAATTTATTAGAGTTTTCAAAATAGGTTGTTAACCTACAAAACGAGAACAGTTATTGCACATTAAATAGATATAATTATGAAGTTCTGTTAAAGGGCATTTATTTACAAAAGCATTTTCCCACTGAATGAGGGCTGAGTTGAGTTGCTTAAGGTGGTAGTTCTCAATCTCAGTAGCGTATCAAAACTACCTGGATATCTTTTTACGATTATGATTTTATTGCCCAGGGGTGGAGCCTGAACATGAAGATTTTTCAAAGCTCCCCAGGTGATTCCAGTGTACAGCCAGAGTGCAGCACCAGCGCTTCCCCTTCACCTGCCCAGGGCTCCTCTGGCAGAGAATGTACAGGGTGGCTAAGCTTCTTATCCACCAGGGTGTCCCAAGTGTTTCCTAAGGTGGGGGAGGGCCTTAAGGTCAAACCATTTGGGGTCGATTGAGGCATTGGCCTGGACTATGCTATTCCAGTGAAAGGTCCTGAGAGGAAAAACGGAATCACTCTCACCTGTTCAGCTGGGCTCATAATCTTCACTACAATAATTGGCTAAACTCAGCTGGTTTTAGAAAACAAAGATGAGTCATTTCAACTTTATTATTCGAGTACAATTGATATATTAATCTTGCCACAGGAGAATTAGGTGGAGTTGGGTGCAGAAAAATTATGTATTTTATCTCCTCAAAATGACAGAAGACAGGAGTGAAATGTGTTAGGACAAAGAAACAGATGTAAAAACGCAAACTCAGTGTTTTTTACTGGCCCTCTGAAAACAGAGGAAGGGCTAATACATAGGTGCCAGGCACTTTATAAACATTTTCTAATTCAATCTCACTATCCTCATTGAAAATACTGCACCATGGATATGATTTTACCCATTTGGTGACGTGGTAACTTAGCCTTAAAGAGGTCATTCTCTTGTCCAAGCTCTCACAGTACATGCCAAAGCCATGACTTGAGAATTCACTTTCTCTAAAACCTATGTGTACTCTTTCTACTATGCTATACTGCCTCCTACTGTTTTGAAAACTAATAATAATAATAATGACAATAATATCAGTAATTTAAATAGTAACATTTATTGAGAGTTTTCCATGTCCTAGGAATAGATCTAAGATATTCATATCTGTGTCTTTGTCTGGGCTTATACCTGTACCTATATATAGAAATATAAAAGGCCATTTAATCTCCAAACCGACTCTAAGAGGTAAATACTATTATTATCCTCATTAAATATGATACAGCTAAGGTACAAAGAGGTTAAGTAATTTTCTCCAGGTCACAAAGCTACGGAAGATAGAGGTTATTTAACAATAATCCTCTCCTAAAAACACCCTGCCTAACAATGCCAGCCAGGGAAAAGAGAATCTTGCTAACCTTGCTTTCAACCTCAATACTCAATACAACTCAGTACAACTATGATTTTAAAATACTGCCTCTTGCCTTCACACTTGCAAACTTGTGATAGTCCATTTTGACTGTAGCAATAATGGTATATGGGAAAGGACTGGTTATTGTAACTCTGAATTGCAAGATCAATCTGAATAATTTTATCCAAAATTAAAAAAAAAAATCATGGATTAGCAAGCTGGAAAAATACTTCTGACAGCTTCTGCAGCAAGAGCAGTAGGCATTGTGTCTGACATGGTGGAAAAGGGATGAAGAAGCAGTGCTTAGAGCAAGGATTGTCAGCTGGAATCGACTATGGAAAAATGGGGCTGGCTTTCTTCATCACGACGGCTTCCAAGCAGCAACCTGTGAGTCAGGGCTTCACATTTCACTGACATAGGCAAGTTCTTACCACACTAAGCCCTACAGGGCAAATGCAAGCGTGGAAATGTGAACTGGGTCCAAGTCTGCCTCAGACAGCATGACTACAACTGTTAGGAGACTCTCCACCGAGAAACTTTTATTCATAATAATGCAATCAGAACTGGAAGAGAAAAGCAGAATCTATCACACTGACAACATTTTTTGCATAAATGTATTTGCGTTTACATACACGCACATCAATGTTAAATATAAGCAGAAATAGTTCCAAAATATCAAAGAGAGATGATTTAAGTGATAATTGGTGCAGTTCACCAACTTAAACTTTCATTGGTTGCACCAAGCCAGTTGCAAAACTTCATTTAAAAATGGCCTACATTCATTCAGTTGTTATTGCCACACTCTCAAATCCACTCTCAATCTGAGAGTGAGGTCTCAGGAGGCTCCTCCCTTCCCTGTCCAGGCTCAGCTGTGACTATGAATTTTCAGTAAGGAGGACTCTTGGGGCATCGCCAGCGTGGTGGAGGTGCCACTCCACCTCACCCTCTCACCACGCGGTGTTGGCAGGCAAGGGTGGCTAAATCACATCTCCTCCATGAGCAGCAGGTCTGGCAGCTCCAATTGTAACATCATCAGAGGAATTCTACCCTTCTTGGATTCCATTTTGCTAGATAGGATTGGTTTTTTGAGCACCTTTTCTCATCAGAGTCTAGATATAAAAGAGTTCTACTTTTTCCCACTTCTGCTTTATCAAATCCACAGTTTCTGTCTCTTAACAACATCTTGGGGAAATTCCAAACTATTTCATCAATTTTCATTATTAATATTGGTGTGGATCAGTTTTAAATTTCAATTTTGTGTTCACTTCAAGGCTCTCTGCACCCCCCTCCCACTAGGCCTGCTGCTGAAGGCACAGAGAGGGGAAGGGGAGTGTGTCTGCCCTGCACACACCCTCTGCCTCCCTCTAGGCACCACTTCTCTGAGGTTCTCCAGCTGAGGGACAGCAGGAGAAGCGGGGAAGGAGAGTAGAACCATCACTTACCTGGCCACATGAGACTGGCTCTTCTTGTTGACTACAGCTCCTTCACTGGCCTTCACCTCTGGCCCCCAAGATCTCAAGACCCAGTGTTGGGTCTCCAAGTGCTTACAAGCACAGGGGTGGGTTCTTCACAGAGGCTTGAAGTTTCTCCCTATGCCATGGTTTCCTGAAGTGGGATTCCAGCTCTATCTCTACCCTTCCATAGCCCCCCAGCACCCCAGAATCTCCCAGCATGCTCCCCATGACCTCTGTTGCTAGGATCCCTCATCTAGCAGTCATCCCTCTGGGGCAGTGCATCAGAGCACCAGTGTAAGCTCGACCACCTTGTGCAGCATCCCGTTGACTGAGAGGCTCAACCTTACCAAGGCAAATGGTGGGAGTAGTCAGCTTCCCTGTCCTCCGCCTCCCCACTCCTGCTCTCTTTCCCCTTGCTCAATAGGCACAGGGGCCAATCAGCAAGGTCACTGCCCAAACAGAATAAAAATCTCTTCTTGGAAGGCAGATACCTCCAGCCTTACATGTGCTCTCAAGGACTCTGCACGTTTTTTGCTTTAGACAGGAAAATGCAAACTTCCTTTCCTCCTCTGCATGGACAGATAGGAAAAATCTCTCTCTCTCTCTCTCTCTCTCTCTCTCTCTCTCTCTCTCTCTCTCTCTCTCCCTCCCCCCCACCACCACCACAGTGCTCCTCCCACAAGACTGTTGACAATGATCACCTCCTACCCCAATTTTCTCATTATATAGACAGGAGGGACAGTGGGCCTGGGTTGTAACCAACTAGAAGCAGAAATGCTTCTGCTGCATTTTGATAAGCCCTGAATTGGAAACCTTGGGCTTGGGGTTGCCAGATGAAATACAGGACTTACAGTTAAATTTAAAGTTCAGATAAAGAACAAATTGTTTGTAGTATAGGTATGTCCTAAATATTGCATGGGACATTCTTATTTTATGACTAATTTTTTGATATAAGTATATCCCATACAATATTTAGAACATACTTATATTAAAAATAATTTATTGCTTATCTGAAATTTAAATTTAACCAGACATGTATTCTTATTTGCTGATTCTAGCAAACTTAGTTGAGTCCTGCTATGGATTAAATGTATGTGTCACTCCAAAATTCATATGTTGGAACCTAATATCCAATGTGATTATATTAAAAGGTTAGACATTTTGGGAAGTTCTCTCATGAATGAGATTAGTGTCCTTATTAAATAGATTGACAGGAGTACCCTAGTCCCTTTTGCCCTTCTGCCATGTGAGGACACAGGGTTTGTCCCATCTGGAGGACTTGACAACAAGACACCATCTTGGAAGCAGAGAGTAAGACTCACCAGACACCAAATTTGACAGTGCCTTTCTCAAGGGAAGTCTGGAGTCTGGAGACTTCCCAGACTCCAGAACCATGAAAAATAAATGTCTATTATTTATAAATTACCCAGTCTAAGGTATTTTGTAATAGCAGCATGAGTGGACTAAGACAGGTTCCATATATTACTCCTTAGTAATTCTTTTCAGAATGTGGAGTACTCTTGTTTTCAGCTTTGGTCCATAGAGAACATTCTGGAACAAGGAAAAAGACCCATCAGCAACCTTTTTTATTTCCAATTTTGTCTTCATGGTGCCAAGGCCGCTCTGTACTCTGTAAGCTGTGCTCACTTGCCTGGAATCCCAGACAGATTCCCTGAGGACCTCTCCACTGAGATCTGGGGGAGGTGACAGGCCCAGCATACTCCTCAGGCACTGTACACCTGCTCTGCTTTCTAGTTGCTCTGCTTGCTGGTGCACCTGGACAATTAGGCCCTCAGGCACTTTTAGCAGATAATCTGCTGGTTTTGCTTCTTCAGTCCACAGCTCCCAGAATCTTCAGCAACTCAGACACATTTACTTCCACATTTATAAGTATTCGTGCCTAAAAATGGGTTTAATTCGTTCCATCCCAACTGGCAGTACAGAAACATGATTAATTGAAAGGTGTCTGATAATAGGCCCTAACGGAGGCCCAAAGTAGAAGCTCAGCCACCACCACCAAGCAGTTGCCAGGGTGGGCAGGGATATCTGGCAGCAGCCAATGTGGTGACTGACATGCAATGTAGACCACATTCTTTGGCTTGAATGCCTCAAGTTCAGATCTACTGGGATCAAATATCCTGTTCTCTGCACACTTGTCTCCCATTGACCCCTTGTAGTGGACTCTGTCAGAGTCCCACCTAGATCCTGTGGGGTCCCTTTTCCTATTCCTGGGTGCCCTTCTCCCAGCGTCTATTCTATTTAGCTTGGAACAGGCTACCCCCATGACAGTCTACAGACAACTGCTCTTAGGTGACGAAAGCTGTTTCACCCACACAGAAAAGGAGCAGAAATTCCGGCTCCCACCTCTTCCTTCTTGTGGGGCCTCTGACGAAGGACTGGTGGGTGAAGGACACCAAGAGCTCAGTTTCCTCCATCCTGTAGAAACAGCCCTGAAGTGTCATTTACACTCTCAAGCTCCCCTGAATGTCCAGACTGAACCTGCCCTCTGTTGAGGACACCTGGCCACTAGGTGGTGGTGGCCAAACTCCTACTTTGGGCCTCCTTTGGGGCCTGTTGTTAGGCAGCTTTCAAACAGCGGCTCTATTTCAATGAGGCTTTCCCTGTTGCTGCTACCCTCTTTGGCTTCTTCTCCTTCCCTGCCCTACTTCCTCCACTTCCTTACTAGTTCCTCTTCCTACTTCCTTAATAAGTCCTTTGCACATGTATTCTTATCTCAGGGTGTGCTTCTGTGGGATCCATCATAAGACAGTCCCTTCTGACCGGGAGATAGAACAATACAGAGGGGGCGAACAATGAAGGAGAAAGCCACTGTCCGTTGAATCCTTACCCATTTCTACCACCACTCTCCATTCATGCACTCAAGCTCCCTCCCACTGACATTAAATTAAACCACTCGGAGTAAAAGTCTTGAAATATTAAATAAGAAGCTTTCATTTTTGGAATGTTTATATGAATATATTTTTTGGAAAGGAAAGGGCATTTTAATATACTTACAGATAATTAGCTCTAAGAGGAAACTCAAGAGTTTCAAAGTCATGATTTTGGAAAAAAGATCTGAAACACACAAAATGAAAATCAAAATTGTAATTTTCTAGAGTAGTTAGATAATTGTGTGAGAGTGTTGGGAGGAGGAGAGTCACTCTTAGTAGACAACTTCTAAGAATCCTTTGCCATACTGATTAAACATTTTTATGAAAAAGTCCAACTGAAATCAAGGACATAGGCAGTCAACATTTTTTTTAACTTAAGAGGATTGTACTTAGGCAACTGGGAGAGTTATATTCTACAAGGAGCCTCTATGTGCCCACAGTTGAGTTGGAATTGACTCAGGGGGCATTGTGGGAGAGAGAGGAAGGAACGTTGCCTCTCAGGAGAAAGCAACCAGCTTCCTCTGCCTCCTTTACAAGCTGGGTGTCTGAGGTTGGGTTCCCCAGAGGTGGAGCCTGAGACAGGGATTCTTGGGTATGTGATTTAGTGAGGGAGTGCTCTCAGGTGAAATTTGTAGGGGAATGAGGGAAGCAGGATAAGGCAGAGGAAAAAAACAGGTAAAAAATGCGGTTTTAGGTGAAACCTAGCCTCCACAATCCCATGGTGAGCTCTGGAGTTGTCCTGCCCAGAAGCAAAGGGGACTGGGCTCTTGTGCCCTCAGTAGCAGCCCTTCACTGGCCATGGCTGCCTGGTGGAGGTGAGGTGGGGTAGGAGTTGTAACTACTCAATGTCTCTGGGTATGGCAGCTTCAGCCAAGGAAAGATCTCCTCTGGAGAAGGGGGCAGCTGTTAGCTGCCAGCACCCACAGAGGCTGGGAGTTGACACCCCAGACTAGAATAGGGTTGGGGGTGTGTACCATGAGCATCTGCTATACCAGGTTACCTCAAAACCTCAATGCCTCAGAGGAAATGCCAATGCAAGGTGACTTGCTAAGCTGACCGAAATGTGCCCTCCATGTTCAGTAGTTTTCCAGTAATTTTCTAAAGAAGGAAACCTAATCCTCAAATCACTGCATTCTATAATTATCCAATGCTGGCGCCTGACTGAAACCAAATGATTTTTTTTTCTCTTTTGCAACTTAATGTTTTGGCCTTTATTAAAAGATGTGTATCTCATCCTCTCCAAACTTCCCTTACTGCCCCCAAAGCCTCACCCAGGCTGCAACATTGCTCTGAGAATATGGAATCTCATTCCTAAGAAGCTAAATGTGCTGGATTACCGAAATCTGTTGTTCCCCCCACTCAGCCAAGGGACTAAGTCCCTGAAAGCAGAGATGAGCAGTCCTTTCAGGGTTTTGCCATCTTGATACTGAGATTTAGGAAAGGCCTTTCCTGCATTTGGGGATTTCTGTTAAGTATCAGAAATCACGAAGCTTGGTCCTGTGGAAGACTTCAGTCCCAGGAGGTCAAGCTGAGAAGTTGCAGCATGATGGCCATCTCTGATGAGCCCAAGGAAAACCGTGGATTTGTCTGCATGTGTTCCCCTCTCTGGAAACCCCCCCAAACACACGCAGGGCCTTTGGGAAAAGCTGCCATTCCAGCTCTGAGGCTGTGAGAGAGGGCTGCAAGCTGGACTTCCCTCAGAATCATTCTCTGGATTACAAGAAAGCCTCAGACACTCCCAGAAAGTTCAAGAAAGTGCCACGTGGGACATCCTAGTCAATTCAGAGGCCTTTTCAAGCTAAATAATCACATTCTGAAATGCTGTGTTTTTAATCCACTGGCTGACTTCAGAAGAGAATGAAAGGGGTGGGGTACATCCCCTCTGCCATCACTCCCCTGCAAGACAATTGTGCTACTTAGCTCAGGCCTGCCTGTTAGAATTTACGGGCCATCCTCCCCACTGTGCGCCGGGGCTGGGGTTCGAGCTCTGTGTTCCCAGAACCATTTTCATGGTAAGGAGCGTGAAAAGGAGGATGGTGGGTGGTGACTTTTGTTTGAAATGAATTGTGTCTGGGAGCTTTTGATGAGCAAAAAATAGACCTATTTATTGACCTAAAGCCATCCGTGAAATGGGATATGATCTCTGGCACAAAGAATAGAATAGAAAGTCCCCAACATTGTAGCTATCTAGAGATGAAAAAATTGTCTGGAGCTGAGAAGACTTTATTTCTTCATCCCCAGTCCTGATACCAAGCTTCCTGCGGAATGCAGAACAGTATTATCTTTTTCTGGGCCTTGGATTGAGACAGAGATAGAGAGATACAGATATTTAGCTAGCTATATCTACCTAGAGATATAGATTTTTTTTTTTTACTTAATAGTCCTCTTCTCTTACAGCCACTGTGAGACATGGGGAGACAGCTCACTCCACCTTGCTAATAACTGGCATCATCACTTCTCAGCCTTTTGGCTAGGAGCAAGTGTAGTATCTGTTCTCAGTTTGATAATAATTGGCATCATTTTATGAGCACTTATAGGAGTGCCACATACTATGACAACGTTTACGTGTATTATCTCATTAAGTCCTTAAAGCACCACATTAAAAAACCAATTAACTATATCCACATTGAAAAGATAAGGAAACTGGAGCTCAGAACATTACTAAGCTTGCTCAAGGCCACACATCTAGGAAACAGTACTAAGATTTGAACACTGCCCAGTCTGAGCCCAGTGCCTTTAGTTCTTAACCACCATTTCATTTAATTAAAGAAAAGACAAGTACACTCCAGAGAGTAGCCATCCTTCTGCAGGCACCTGGGGTGGCTTCAGAGGGGAGAGCAAAGGCAGCAAGATACTGAATGCACTTTAGCATTTGAGATAATTTCTCTTAAACACATCAGCCTGCCATCCATACTGTTCACAGCTTGAGTCGCAGGGTGGTTGTGGGATGATGAAGCTGCCATGATTGACTCATTTCTGTCCTTCATCCTTTAGTCACCCACTAAATATTAAGACAATGGATTCGCTATTGTAATGACTCAAATCACTATTCCTCACTGTACTTTTCCTCCACTTTGGGCTCAGCCTTCATCTCCTCCTATTTAGATAACATCTACATTTCCCCCACTGGTTTCTCTGACTCAGCTCTCTCTTTTTCCTCATCCTGTCTGTCTGCCCACTGCCAGACATGGCTCCCTAAAAATAGTGTGTCCAACATTTCACTCCCCTGCTCAAACACCTGCGAGCACTCTCCAGTCCTCACTGGCCTAAGCTATTTTCTGCTTTACAGTCGGTCCTCATCTCCCAGAACCAATGTCCATCCCTGGTCTGTACCTTTTTCCACCATCTGCCTCCCTTGCACACATGGCCACCTTTACCCACACTGTTACCTAAATCATATCCAAATGTCAAGGTCAAGTTCAAGTCTCACTACATCCATGAATGTTGTACTATAACTTTTAAAGTCTTCAACATTTCTATAGATAAGAGAGCAATTTCAGTTTGGATTACTGACAAAAGGAAAGTCTCAGACAAATGTCTGAATGCAAATACATTATTTGGAAGTTATAGGAAAACTTGATAGGAGAGTGGAGAAGAAGGACAAGAGACGAAAGGCAGCCAATAAAAGGTACATTATCAAGCCAGTTACCACTGCGGACAATAGAACACAATCCTGTGGGGAATGGGGGAGCCAGTATAGGAAACACACTCCAATCATCCCACACAAGGGGCGAGGGAGTTGGAGTACTGATAGACCAAATATCATCAGTCATTGCAGGAGGGCTGCTCCCATGTGGCATTAACTCCCCTGCACTTCTGTGCCATTAGCAAAGCAAGTTCCAGTGGCAGGAGAAAGCCTTAAATAAAAGAAATACAGGTGTGCTAGAAGCAATAAGACAGAGAAGACTGATATGCTAAGAGCAAGAAGATATGGCTGGGACCTGCCAGCATCTGCCACAATAACCGTATAGTTTATTATTCAAACCAGGGCACTTGTGAGAAGGAAAAGGAGTATTATTAACAATTTTTCTTAGATAACAGAAAAAAATTCAGCATTGTCCTGGGCAAATTAGTATGTATGGTCTTGTATTTGTAACTGTGATTTTTATATCTATGTTTTCACCCTTTCCACATAGATGATACGATCCTTTAGGATAAGTTCTGTGTGGTCTAGTTATGTGTTCTTCATTGAAGTCAGCAGAGTGCTCAAGACAGCAGAAAATAGCGGCTGGCTGGACCTGGGATGGAGTAGCCACCAAAAACTTAGAGTAGGATGCTATCCAACAGGCACAGACTTTAAAGTCATACAGTCCTGCATTGAAACCCAAACTCCACTGACGCATGTTAAACTGTGATGTCGATGTGGCCCATCTATGAACTGTTTCTTTATCTCTGAAGTGGAGATGATGATAATATCTAATATCTTGTTAAAGATCAGAGATGATCTATTAATAAAAGCCCCTAGTGTTTAGTAAATTAAACTACAATCATGTTATTATTACAAAAGCTATTTCTTTTAAAAAATAGTGATGACATTTTTATCAATATCCCTCAGTCACATACTTGTGACTGGTACTGGATTTGTCTCATCTCAGCATTTCGTTTTCTTCCCTGCGGCTGTAGGCGTTTTCACATAGCAGATGGATTGAGCCTTCATAAAATGCACTTTCAATTGTGGAGACAAGAAAACTGGAATTGACTGGACATTCTCTAAGTCGGGGAAGATATGAATTAGGAAAGGGGAAAATATTTACCAGCACAGAAGTTGAGAGGATGAGACGCAGCAGGAGCTATTTTCTGGACTGGCCAAAGTCAAAATCTGCAGATTAAGCGTCACTGTTTTTGATGATTTAAGAGGCTCTGAATTCAGAGGAAAGCCACCATAGAAAGATGCCTGACTTCCCAAAAGGAGATTTCTAACACCTTGGAATAAACAGGTCTTACTTAAGCTCCCGAGATGTATCACTGGCTTATCACCATCACCATTGCTTTTGATGTCTGCTGGAAAGGTTTTCTTTGTATTCACAGGAACACAAGAAAAATAGAGTCAATAGAAGAAAGAACTTATAAGTGCAATTACTATTTCCCTGCAATTTGGAATCATAATTTTTCACTTTGCAATGAAGCTTAAGAACACCAGATTTACCCAATACTCAGAGGTAAGCTGGGGCTAAATAGGAGACAAAATAAATAAGGAGGGCAACACATCCTCTCACTCTCCCTACTTAAAACCTGCAGAGCCTGCCATCACACTACTATGTCAGGGGCTCCTATGATTTAACTTATTTATCAATGTATTACATGTATATCATAAGAACGTTAAGGGATAATGGCACTAAAAATTTATAATAAATTATAACAATAATTTAGCAAAGCCTCATTGCCCAATCAATAACCAATTTCAATGATCATATCTATTTATACATTTCTTCTACAATTTACTTCAACATTTCTAAATAATATGTGTGGAAGAAATGGCTAATTCCCTCATATACATTCTCCCATTCTTCCCTGGAAATATATACCCCAATTTCAAGCTGAGCTCATGACTTCCAGAAATATATTTTCAAGCTCCTCTTCTAATTACTTACAGTTGTGCAATTAAATCCTGGTCAAAGGAATGTAAGTAAAAGCATTCCATATAACTTTCAGGAAACTTTCTTAAAAGAACCTGAAAAATATCCTTCGACTGCTTTTTTCTTCATTCTTTCTTTATTCTTGATGGCTGAAATGCAGACATGATAGCTGGAACCTGAGCAACAGTGTTGAACCATGAGGCTAACGTGGGAAAGGAACCTTGTCACATCAGAACAACATGGAAGGAGAATGGATCACTGAAGATTTTATGGAGCAAAGTTATCACCCTGATCCTGGATTACCTAGCTTTATGTTGAGTGAGAAAAAAATAAATTTTTGCCTTAAGTTACTGTTATTTTTTGTTTCTGTTTTTCAAAGCTAACCAAAGTATGTATTTATTGGTTTTGCTTGATTTATCAGTTCTAGAAATTATCTATAAATGACCTATAATAGTAGATAAATATTTAGTTTTCTAAATCTCCACCCACCTCTCACATACACATCCTTAACCTCAATATACTGCTATTATAATATCGTAGCCATGTAATTTATGTTCACTGCCAAACCAAGTAGTATACTATAAATGTTTTCTTTCTTGCATAACTTATTTTACCCAGAGCCCCCTTTTTAAAATTTACTTAGTTTTCTCTAGAGTTATTGCTAATTCTTTCTACACTGTCCAGTGGCCTCTTACTCACTTTTCCACACAGGGAAATGTATCAGATGATCTATCAGGTCTACTTATTTCCCAAACTCTCCTCACTGGAGGCTGTTCTCCTGCTGTCTGGGTCTGCGGCACGGCTGTCGATCCAGGTTTTCCCTGCACCCTCATCTAGGGGCTTTCCTCTGCCTCACGTCTGTGTAGAATTCTTGGTTTCCTTAACATTTATTTCCTTAACGTCCAGTGTTCCACTTTCTTAGTTTCTCATTTATTGTGGAAAATTGCTTTCAGTAGCTTCCTAAAAAATGGTGCCTAAAAGGTAAATTGCAGTTAATGTCTGGTGGGATACAGACACACGGTGGTCCCAGAATTTCTGCATACTTGGACCCATCAGAAGACCTGGATAAAGTGATGCTAGGAGAAACTCACCTCCTTTCTCACCTTCAGGTACAACTGTGTGCTGCTGCAAAAGAATGTAACCAAGGCAGGGAAACACACCCTCCACAATGAGTCTTCCCAGAGAGAGGGAAAAAGCACTACTGATGCACCTGGAAGCAAGAAATCCAGAAACTCCAGATGTTTCTCTTATGAATGTGTTGCTTTTCAAAAATCTGACTTTAACTCTGTTAACTTACTCCCCAAGGGCAAAAGATGTTATATGGCAGTTTTTCCTCTCATTGCCTGGAGTGACAGAATCTAAAAGCAAGTTTCCCAGAGCTCATTAGCTGTATAATTAACCACATAGTATTTTCAACTCAAAATCCTCCAGCAAAGTACAACGAAATCAGTAGATAAAACAGCCCAGCAGTAACAGGGCATTCCTATTAACTTAGGGCACACGCTGGCAGGTTTGCCTCTGAGAAATCAGGAGCTCTGCTCTTCTCTTCCTCAGGACTCTCAAAACCCTTTGATTTCAGACTGCTAGTGAGCTATAGTATTGAAGAAAATCCAGCCCAGGTTTTGTGCCATTTCCTTTGCAAACTTGGATGGGTAGCTTGGAAAGTCTGTTTTGCTCCAGGTAGAAAACCAGCCATGATGAATTAATCCAATACACTTTCTTGTTTTTTAATTTAAAATTGTATCTTGAGGTGTATTAGCTGAAGGCTCTGCAGCAGACAAACACACAAGACTCGAGAAAGCAGAGCGAGAGACTGTTTCCCACTACTTGGCTGTCTTCAACCCAGAAATCCAGGCTAGTGTTATTATTGCTATTGCAGTGTAGTCTAAGCAACATCAGCTAATCAACTGAGAAATCATTCCTCAATGGATAATTAATGTAATTAATATGAATAATGAATATAATATAATGGATATAATATAATCATAATAAGGATTCTGCAAGCAGTACTCCATCCCTAAGAATTGCATAGGAGGTAGGGAAAAGTTTTTATGTTCTTTTGGAAACCCTGGTTTCATTTCCCTGTCTTTGAAGGAGGACACAACAAATAGTTCTTCTGTTTGGTTTTATATCCTCTCCTACTATTTCTCTTGCATTCCCCTCATAGCAGGGATCTTCCTATGTGCTAAGCTGATGTTCTCCCAAATATACATATTTCCCCCAAAACTGAAGCAATGTGTCTTGAAAATATAGCATCATGATTGTGAAATACTTGTGAAAAAGATGGGCTTCATCCAAGGTATCTTCCCTGGAGGGGCTTTTTAGGTCGTCCGTATGTTAATGTATGATAACTCTCTAAGACCAGGCTACCGAAAATGACATTTTCCAAACGTATTTGACCACAGAAGCCTTTATTTGAGGGAGGGGAGTGGATATTTCCTTATATTTCACAGACTATTGGTCTAAGGGATGTAATTTAGAAAACTAAAGGGAATGCAGGCAGAGCTAGACTTCAATGCCTCCCATCCCCACGGTACTAAATATATTTCAGAACTGGAGTAACATAGGCTTTGGGGAAACCAAAAGATGGTATCTGAAAATTGCCTTGGCCATATCCTGGCTGATATACCTCAGTCAGGTTATTTAATCTCTGTGAGATCTATTTCCCCATCTGTAAAATGGGGACAATAATATTTACTCTTTGAGAGATACTTAGAAAAATAGAATGAACTATTATATGTAAAGCCCCCCCCACCAACTGAATGCTTCAGCCTAAGTGGGACCAACAATAGCTAACAGCCTTTCTATTTTCTTTTAACGTTCTCCATTCCTACCCACATTTGTTTCACTTCATCAAGGACCTCAATGTTACCCACCTGTTTGCTGATGTCCCAAATGCCATTTCACAAGTAAAATAGATAAGCCAGTGCATAAATAAACCAGGAAGAGGGTGTTACACTAACATAGTGATTCTCAAATATTGAGGGAAGCAGAATTAACAGGCAAGAACGCTTTTTAAAATATACATTTAAAAAATACCGATACCTGAACATTCCTATTCAGGAATTTGAGGGTGGGGCTCTGACTTCTGTATTTTAGCAGAATCTCCAGTGAATTATGATGCACCCAAAAGTTTGATGACCGTGAGGTTTAAAATATATCTCTGTACATCTGTATCTATCTAGATCTAGATTTAGATGACACCTGACACTTCTGTGAGAGAGACTGGCAGGGAGAAGGGAGAAGGTAAGGATCCTGCCAATTGAGAAACGGAGCCCAGGAAGGAAGCTAGAACAGGATCAGAACAGAAGCTCTAACTAAGGGCGATCTTTGTCTACGTCTCATTTCTCCTGAAAGTGTTCCCAGGAGGATGGCCAGAAAGTGGAGAAAGAGTATAACCAGAGATAAGTGCAACTTGGTGGCTTTCGAGACTTGTGCACAGGCCCCGCCAGGCAGCCACACACTTGGGGTGGGTAAGCTGTTTTCCTATGGGTCCCAAGGTCACTTCCAGCTCTGACGTTGCCTTCAACTGTACCCGTTACAAAAGCCTGGTGTCATAGTTAATAATCCCTTGACAAGAATGTTAGGGACCTGGGAAAATCTAGATGCTGAATTACCTATAACTCTGAGGTCCTTGATTCTGTCTCAAAGAACAATCAGGTTTAACAGTTCCCTCTCCCAGTGTCTTGGTAGGCTTCATGTTTCACTATCCTTTCCTGAATGGCATGAACAAATCTGCTCCCCTATTTTTCTAAGGCAAAATTGGGATGTAATCATCAATAAAAATGGTCTGGGAAATGATAAATCACAAAAAGGGAAGCAAAGGAAACAAAAAGTAAGTTCACCTCTTCATTTCAGGGTCCCTGTGAGGATTTCATAACTGACAGATAGTGTCCAACAGGACATGGCCCATAGTCTAGAGTTCAATGGGAGAGGAACAATAGCCATTATGTTTAGGTATCAGACTGTGGACATCTTCAGTATAGAGAGTACGCCCTTTACCTCTGTCAACATACAGTAAGAATTCAATAAACTTTAGCTGGCTAACTGGATCAGTGATGCTGAGTCTAGTACCAACCATCGAACTGGTGAATTTTTATGACAGATATACTGTGTGGCCACACCATGATGGCCTCTGTATTGGAGTAGTGGTTCAAAAGAGGTAAAAAATATCATCATAGTTTTAGGCACTTACAATCTTGTCTGGTAAAAAAGGTTTATATTTACTTGAGAGCGTGCACATACATGTATACACATGCACTCACACATTTCACTCTGAATATTCCAAACAATACACTATCAAATGAAAAGTTGTGACATGAAGACATGATATGGTAATTTGGACTAAAGAAAAATTTGTTTTGGGCTGGCATAGCCTCATTAGGGAAAAAGCAGTCTTCATGAAGCAGTGGAAAGAATATTGGCTGTGGAGTCAGGCAGTCACAGACCCAGATCTGAGGTTCCCATGATTTAACTTTAATGTCCTTTTCAGTCAAATGAGAATAATAGTAGCTGACTCAAGGGTTGTTGGGAGAACTTAAGAAGTTAGAATATAGAACAAGGTAATATCTTACAATATATTTTGACAAATTTTTCATTTTGTGTCCACATCCTAATCCCTGGAACCTGTGCTTATGTTACCTTACATGGTAAAAAGGACTTTGGAGATGTAATTATGTTAAGGATCTTGAGATTAGGAGATTATCCTGGATCTCTGGGTGAGCCCAGCGTAATCCCAAGGGTCGTTATAAGAGGAAATGAAGAGGATCAGAATCAGAGGAGGAGATGTGAAGACAGAAACAGAGGTTGAAATGATGCAGGGCCTTGAGTCAGGGCATGCAGATGGCTTCTAGAAGCTGGCATAAGCAAAGTAATAGCTTCTGCCCTAGACCTTCCAAAAGGAATGCAGCCTTGATGACACCTTGATTTTAGCGTAATGAAAGCCATTTTGAATTTCTCTACTCCACAACTGCAAGGCAATTGCAGCAACAAGAGACTAAAGCAGGTTTTTGTTGACCTGCTTCTCTCCAGCCATGCAGGCTAAGGCATCCATTGCTTCAGGAGGACCACAGAACTCAGACAAGAACAGAGCATTAATGTTCTAACTCATAAACAGGAACTAAGCTATGGGTACACAGAGGCATGTATGGTACAATGGACATTGGAGACTCAAAAGGTGGGGGTGGAAGGGGGAATGAGGGAAGAAAAACTTCTTAGCGTGCAATGTACACCATTCAGGTGATGAGTACACTAAAAACCCAGACATCATCACTATTCAATTCATTCATGTAACAAAAAACCACTTGGACCCCTAAATCTACCGAATCTTTTTAAAAAAGAACAGAGCATTAGGTGTTCAGCTTTTTACATTCAAAATACGCTCCCAAAGCACGTTCAGAAACAATACCTGTGAAAGCTATAACTTTCATTTTGCAAGAGCTGGGATTTTTTGAGAGAGAGAGGGAGAAAAAAAAAAGAGTTATAGCTGGTTCCAAAGATCTAAAGCTTATCAACTCAAAGGATCAGGGGAAAAAGTAAGAGAATGTGTCCTGAGAGAAGTTTAGCCACTGTGGGGAGGAGATAAAGCCTGGGGATAACCTAGAGAAATGTGTAAGAGGACAAGATAAAAGGTAAGATGCCGTCCTCTTATCCCATAGGGGAAGCGGACAGGTAGATTCGTGTGAGCCTATAGAAAAATCAGGTGGGCTGAAGGCGAAGGGGCTTCCCAACTCAATTCAATAGTTCTGGGAGGAAGCCCCCTCAGAGTGTGCCCCACACCTGAGTAGGAAGTAAAGCAGAAATGGAGGCTTATGGCATTTAGGCAGTGAGAGCCCCTGAGATAGCACTCACAGTCCCTTGCAGGCACCTGGAAAAGGGCAGAAAGAGTCCATGCATAGGGAGGGGCATGGGTATCAAGTACGTGGGCCTCATGACTACAGTCCATGAGGTGGCCCATGGACAGCAGCAGACAGCAAACATGCAGCAGGAACTAAGGCCCACACTCCATGAACAAGAACAAGAGAGCTCAGCTGAGGTTGGTGAGGGCCGCAGCTATGACGCCCTGTATGTTTCCCTATGTATTCAGGCACCATCCTGAAGAGGAAAAGGGGGAAGGGAGGACCCCTAGGAAGGGAATTTCAACTTTTAATTAACTGAAGTTAAAGCCTAAATTGATTGACCCAAAAAGAAATGAAGTTTTAAGCAGAAGAATCTGAGCTATATTAAAAACTTTTCCCCACCGTAAATAGCAAGTTTAATTTGATTATAGAGAAATAAATTGAATTGCACTGCTATACTTGCAAGCTATGACTGTGACTTTTAAACCTGGTACATGGATGTAAAGCACCTAGTACAAAGTAGGTGCTCAGTGATATTATTTATCCCACCTGCCCTTCTGTAAACAAAGGAAAGGATTTGTGCAGGAAAAAGGAAAGGGAAGAAAATATTTTGTGGAAGGAACTAGAACTCATTCTTAAAGGAAATAGCAGATATCTATTGTTTTGCTTGCCTAGTTTGTTCTGCTGGTAATAGCAACCTGATCTTTCTTTGGGGTCCACCCCCTTCCCTGTTGTGTCCATGTGATTTAAGTAGGCTGATCTCATCTCCAGTGCTGGGACTGGCACATTACCAGCGCCTGGTCACTTCAAGTATTCTAGCCCTGTGTTCACTGTAGTGAATTCAAGGAAAGAGATAGAGCCCAACTTGTACTTCAGTTAGGAATTCCAAGGGCTTTTCTTGGCACCGTTTAGAATGAGGTTCTCTTTCTGTTGGGGTTGATAAGCTGAAAAAATGTAAGAAAGCCTGGAATTCTGGTCTGTCTTGCCAGGATAAGGGAGATCATGCCTGAAATTAAAGCCAATACAGCCAATGCAGAAAAAAAAGAATTAGGAGACTTAGACAGAAAGATACCAGAAAGCATAATTTGTGCACCTGGATCCATTCATGTTTGAATCTTTTTTTGCTCAAGCAAATTATGTTTCTTTCACTAGTAAATATAGCACCCTGAATAAAACATATAGGTATGCATTTGCTATGTTCTCAAGACAACAAGGAACTAAACCTAGCTAAAAAGCAGAATCCAATGCTATCAAAAAAGCTAGAGAAGTAGGGTAGCAAACACCATGAAAGCTCTTGAATGCCAAGTTCAGTGGTTTATTTGATTTTGCTCCAATAAGCAGTAGACAACCAGAGTGCAATTGAGAAAAGAAGTGACATAATGAAAAGATTAATTGGGGGATATTGGCCTGGCAGCTACACCAGGACTGATTAAAGCAGGGGATCTTAACCTGGAGTCCATGTACTTAGGTGAACAAAACTTGACAGCTTGACAGCTTGAGATTGTTTACACTAATCTCAATTGGAATGTGGCATTTTCTTCTATTTTGAGTATAGGTAATAGACTGCAGTAGTATCTGCAGTACTTGTAAATTGGTCAACATAAAAGGTATAGATATTTTTGTATCCTGTTACAGTCATTGGTATATTAAAATATCACTTACATTTATCACTGATTTTAAATTATGATTGTTACTGAACCTATCACTGGTATTACTGTATAAGGCATTAATAGAGAACCATATATATTACTACAGCATAAATTTGTGGGAGGAGGGTTTCTATTTCAATAACTGTATTTTAATATAATTGGCTTCATAATCCTATGTATTTTACCTTGTACATTTAAAATCATTGTTTGGAGGAGCCCTTGTGTTGTGTCAAAGGAATCCATGGCACACACACACAGACACACACGTGCAAAAGTAAATGATGAAAACCTCTCACATTAGAGGAGGTGGAAGGTCTGGAAGCCAGAAGTCTAGGACAGAAGCTAGAACACAACCCAACAATGATGCCCAGAGGGCTTCAAGTCAGGAGGAAACATGGGAAGGAAGACACACCTTCAAGAGGCTTTGAAAAAATCTCAGCTGGATCTAGAGGAGAAAATGAACCCATGTAATTCAGGCAATAAAAAAAAAAAAATGAGTAAACAAAATGAGTACTAAACAAATGACAAAATAACTAAAACAGAAAATTTAGGACACAGAGCTAGAGTCAGCTTTGTGATCTCTTTCGAGACAATGGTAGGACTTCCCAAAAGAGGTATACATAGGAAAAAATAATGTCTCCAAGGAGCTCAGCTCGGAGGTCAGGGTAGGGTGAGTCTATTTGGAAAGCTTCTGTATTGAGGGGAGGGTATAGACATAAATGCATTCTCCCAGGGAGAGGTATGGAGGAGACCAAGGACCTGTGGCATTGGGGCTCCCACTCTGATCCCCTGGGATTCTCCTACCTCTGCCTTCCTAAGTCATCCTCAGGGAGTGGCATGACTACAGTATCTATAGCAATTCCCAGCCTTTCACCCTCAAACAGCATTAGCCAGAGAAAGAGTTTTTCTCTTCTAGTAACCCCTAGGGGAAGAGAGCTTCTCCTTTGCCTCAAAATCCCAGATGTTCTTTCTGCTCAGATTGCCTAGGATCAAGTGGCCCCTCTGAACTAGGAATAGCACATCCAGCTCTGTCTAGAAGAGTCCCCACCTATGCTATTGTCCCAGTATAATTATCAATAGTGGCCCTTTCATTCTCAAAAGCGTCCAGTTTGGATAGCAAAGAATGTGGCTGCTTTCTCCCAAATAATCACTAAGGCTAGGAAATGCAGAGATTGATTCTCTTGGGATACATGCTCTACTCCTAGCTCTAGGGGTTTGGGTAGGGAAAAATTTCCTAGAACAAAATCAAGACAGGTACTGGGGAAAAAAACCCATGAAATCTGGAGAGCAAAACTCAGAGATGCCCACCAGAGTAGGTGCAATGGAGTTAAGTAGATTGTTTAAGTTAGAAAAGAAACATGTAGAACAAGACAAAACTTAGAAAGCTAGAAAGGGGAGAATACAAGGGACTAATTTTGCTCAGGAAATAAGAGGTAAGAATTTAAAAGAGGTAACTACATCATACTAAATTGTGAATAGTAGCCCTGCTTTATTTATTCGATGCCTCCCAGCAACTTTGAGCACAGTGCCTGGATGTTTTTGAGATGTTTTAATTGAAATCAAAATATCAGGGACCATTAGCCTTCAGTATATAGAGTACTTTCTATGACCCAGGAAGACTGCTTTTCCCCAACAGGGCCGCTTTTGCATTCTGTGTGTGCAGTGTGCGCTAAGATGGCAATAGCTCCTTTGCTCCACCTCACTTAGTGCCTTCTCTGTGGTGAGCCTGGTGAGGATATAGGGATGAGGAATCAGAGTCTGCTCTCAAGTAGCCTGCATGTTATCAGGTATAAACTTCATAGAGGCTGGTGTACAAACATCTAACTTTTTTCTATCTTTCAATTTAACCAAGTTCTCAAGCTACCATGTCTGATCAGGAGAAAATTGATACTCTTTTCAACTCAAAGCAACTCAGAATCTTCTGGATTTAAACTTGGTCAGTTCAGAGTTTAAATTCAGTCTATTGAAAATCTCCATTGAGGACCAACAATGTAATTTGGAGGGCCCCATTGCAAAATGATGATGCAGGACCACTTGTTCAAAATTACCAATCATTTCAAGCATCAAAGCATTAAATCAAGTGCAAGACCTTTCTGAGCATGAGACCTGTTACAGGTCACAGTCCATGAAGCCAGCCCTGTCTTTCTTCTCTCTTGTCTTCCTTGTTATCCTCCAAAAGATGAGACTGTTTAAATGTTTTTGTGTTCCCTCTACCCAGGTTTATGAGGCCTGTTTGACACTCTTGTTTCTAGAGTACTATCCAGGGAGTAGGCCTTTTCCACTTCAGAACCTTCATTTGACACTTGCGTTACATATTCCCATTCATTCCAACATTGTGCGCTGATTACCACACTGGGGTCTGTTTGTTTAGAGTCTCATCTCAGTTACTTGACTCAAATGGTACATAGTCATGTACATACTCTCTCCAACTTATTACAAATTCATAAATTTCATTCTTTCACTCCAGTAAACAGTGTTTTGGCTGCATATGAGATTATTAAGGCACAGACTTTTTCTCTTGGAGTTATATAGAAACATGATTCCACTGTCTACTAATTTGCACTGTTGCTGACATAAAGTTCAAATACCAGTCTGATTCTTTTTCTCCTTGTTAGGTAACTTTTTCCTCTATCTTGAAGTTTATAGGATTTTCTTTTTACCCATTGGCTTTAGCAATTCTGCCAGGATATACTGAGTTATAGGGCTTTTCTCTTCAGTACTACCTGGTCCTCAGAACAGTGTTCAGAATGCTGCAGACTAAGGGTTTTCTTTAGCTTCAATTCTCTCATCAGCTCAGATGAATTTCTTTTTATTATTTATTTATGAATTAGCTCTCCTCCATCTGTTCTTTGCTCCTTCTGGATCTGCTATTGCTCATATGTTAGGTCTCATGGATCTATACACCAATTTACTTAAGTTCTCGCTCCATGATTTCCTTCTCTTTGCAATTTTGCTCTGAGTTATAAAATAGTCCTTGCTCTTGATCTTCCAGTTCAGGTCTCAACAGTCATCATCCTCTTCAATCCATCTACAAAACTTTTAGATTAGGAGAGCATAGTTTGTGTTCCCAAAAACATTCTTTTCTTTACGCTAAGGTCAAATCTCCCTTGGTGTTCTTATCATCTTCACATCTGAGTTCTTGAATGTGTTTTCTAGAACCTACATTTCCCTGAGGAGCTGTCTAGACTGATACTTGCTACTGCTTCTCTTACCTTACTCTGGATTCTATGTATCTTTACTCCTGAGTTCAGGCCCACCAGTGGTACATACAACAAGAAAGGGCAGTAGAAGAGTCTACCCTGTGTGCCAGCTACTAAGGTGTACAGTATCTGTAGAGAAATTAAAAATAGACCAGGCATGGTGGCTCATGTCTATAACCCTAGCACTCTGGGACGCTGAGGTGGGAAGATCACTTGAGGTCAGGAGTTGGAGACCAGCCTGAGCAAGAGCGAGATCCCATCTCTACTAAAAATAGGAAAAATAGAAAAACTTAGCACGTGGTGGCACACACCTGTGTGTGCCACCACGTGCTAAGTGGTAGCACATGGCTGAGGTAGGAGGCTCAGTTGAGCCCAGGAGCAGGAGTTTAGGTTGCTGTGAGCTAGGTTGACACCATGGCACTCTACCCTGGGCAACAGAGCAAGACTCTGTCTCAAAAAACAAAACAAACAAATAAACAAAAAAACCTCATGAGAAATTAAAAATAATAATAAAACTAACTAGATGCAAGCCTGCCTTTTATTTTCATCATGCACAGCAATTTAAAAATGTCAGTGATAAGAATACACCTCTCACCCCAAAATCTTCTGTTGGTGTAAGTTTCAACAATTGCTGTGTTTACCATTGAGTTTTAATGATATATAAGTTTTAAATTAGCACATTTTTACCACTTATCTTTTAATAAACATTGTATTCTACATGGAAGTTAATGCAGAAAACTCTCAGTTATAAAGCTGGCCCCCAACACACCCAGACTCAGTTATGAGGTCCCATGAAGGCTAAGTTCGTAGTAGTCCTCAATTGCTCCAGCTTACTTCGGGTGCAGTTCACAGCTCCAATCCCTGTGGTACTCCACATCCTACATTTGAACAGCAGATTCTAAGTAAACAATGACAGCACAATGACTATGAAGGTGAAGAAACAGAACTTGGGTCACTTGAGTTTCAGTACCGTACAAACACTTGGAATATTTGTGTTAAAATATTTTAAAATGAAAAGGAGAAAAAACTATAATCTGCAATACTTTTGTTTGAGAAGTGAAAAATTTAGTTCACACCTGAAATATTTTTGTGAATTTCAATAACATTTTAAAAATTTAAATTTATTACTTTTCATTAATTGTCATTTACTTAAATGCAAATAAATTAAATAATGATTATTACCGGGCACTAAGTGATTATCACTGAAAATAATATCATAAAAAGGAGTGGATGTTAAGGAATGACCCATGTTGATCTCACAAAGTAAGTACTCCCTGGGTCCAGCTCTGGGTGCTTTGGCTGACAGTCATGGTGCATGGTCTTTACCATGGATCAGTGATGACCCGGCTGGCCAGTTGTCATCACAATGGAAGTATCAGGACAAAGCCTCTGGGCTCCTTGGCTATATCTACAAACACTAGTACTTTCAGGGCCTCAGAAGTAGGTAGGACTCACCCTACTTTTTTCAGAACTATCGTAGCTTCTTAAGATCTGGTTCCAGCAGGAAGTCCCAGAACCTCTCATAGGGCCAGTGCTCACCCTGCCTCTCAGACCTCTGTTGGCCATATTTTCTCCAGGATCCACCTGCGCTTGGATCCTGAGCCCCAGGGCTCTCTGCTGGTGACTCTGTTCTCATCAGCCCCAGAGATGAAAAAATCTTAAGTCGGATCCCTCCATGCACCCCAGGAAAGCCCAAGGCCTGATGAAACCTTTCAGATCCTTCTGCCTGCACAAAAATTAAATTTCAGTTGGGAAGAGTTCAACTGTCTTTGCAAGAGCAGGCCTGCCATCTTCCCAGTGTCCCCAGCAGTGGTACACACAGTCACAGCTTCAGATTTGCAATCTGTAACTATATTTTTTTAGTAACGGAACTTAATTCAGTTCTTTTGCCACTCTTTTTCCACTTGGAATTGAGAAACCTAACTTTTTTGATCAATGTAAATTGAAACTGACAGATTTAAACAAGATCAGCATTGAAATGTGTTCAATTCAAAATACTCACTATCTTCCTTCTTCTCCTCCTAGTCTCTCAGTTGACCTGAGTTCCCAGAGACTGCCATATTCTCCTGGCATCTGGGCTTGCTCTGAGATGTGGGGTCCTCAGTGTTCTGCCCGATCAGACAGTGGAAATTTCAAAGCATGCCTGCAAATTCTTTGACACGCCTCCTATCAAGATGTGGAGTCTACGTCACCTCCCTTGAATCTGGGCAGGCTGTTGTAACCGCATCAATGAGGAGAAAACAGCAAAAGGATTGCCTTGTGATTTTTGAGGCTAGTTTAGAAAAGCTCATGGGGCTTCAGTGAGCTGGAACACTCGTTCTGGGAACTTTCAGCCACCATGTAAAAATGTCTGGGCTGGTGGCTGTCCTGTGAAAAGACCACGTGGAGAAAGAGAGAGAATCTTGGTTTTCCTACCCTCAGCTGTTTGTGTCTCCCCAGCTTAGGAATCAGACATACAAATGTAGAAGACTTCAGTGTAACTCCAGCCCAAGCTATCATCTGAGTGCAAACACCTGAGAGAACTGAGCAAGAAAGGCCCAGCTGAGCCCACTCACCTCCCTCCCTCCCATATTTGTGAGCAAAATTAATTACTGTTGTGGGTCTAAACTTGAGCTAGCAGCTGAAGCTAGTGTTTGGAGGTGGTTTATTACACAGCAATAGACAACCAAAACACATCCTCTGTTGATGCACCTCTCCACCTGTTCTCCTAGCAAAAGCAACGCTCAGTAGTTAATCAAGGGGGCTCCATCTCTTCCCTCCCATGGATGATGCTCTGACACTTTGCTATGTTCTCCATCCAGTCCCTGGCCTGGGATGACTCATCCACAGTTTCTCTTATGATGTCCCCTCACTTGCACTACAATGACAACCTAGCAGTCCGCAAGTTCTCAACTCTTAGCCAACTTCCTGGTTGCATTCAAGCATGGGAGACTACCTCCCAACCTTTCTCTGGACAGGGACTGATGCCCTTGCTGAGTCTACTTCAGTTGCCTCTTGTTGGCATGAGGCAAATGACTGACTTCTCCCTCAGTTCCACATGAGAAATGAGATACAGTCCCCTCTATCCTCAGACTCCCAAACATCCAAGGCTCTCCTCTCCTCCATTATCACTTCCTAAAGAAGATGCACCAAGCATCTTTTCTGAAATGCAACATTGCCTAACCTCCAGTATCTTCCCTTCCTAATTTCCTCCTCTTGCTGTGTAGTCAGACTTTTTCTCTTATGCGGAATTCTAAAGCTCTTATGTCATCTCGTATTTTTCTCCTTTCTGTTGTGTATGGTATATACTGTATTCTCAAAATCCCCCAGACATTTTGGTTTATGCTTGCACCTCAGCCATTTAGAATTTCATAGCAAACCATACCTCAATAAAATCCGGATCTTGAAAATAAAAAATATTTTATCTTTCAAAGTGTGAAGAACTGAAACTATCTATGTCCACCCAGATTACTATCCACATTAACAGGACTATTGCAGGACACTCTTGTCCAGGAAGATGAAATTTCAAATACCTTTTATCATATGTTTCAGAAACTTCCTGGAAGTACTCAACAAGTGACAACAAATAACTCACCCAGGCTCATCAACAATCCAAGACCTGCTTTGAACCCTTTGCCTCGAAATTCTTACCCAGTTGTGCCATCTCATCCCAAACTATTTTATCATGAACTTTGCTCACTTTTAATGGAATCATAGATGTTGCAACTTCACCCTCCCTCTTCTGTGATGGTATTAAGGCTCTGTCAAGGGAGTAATCTCCCTTACTGTAGTAAGCAATAAACTTGAACTTGCTTTATCAACAGGTTATTTTGGTGATATTTTGAGGAGTCAGCATTCAGCACTATAACTTTGTATTATTTATAGAAGCTTACTTATGAAATTTAAAATTAAAAAAGTCATTATCCATCATTCCCTGGGGGCAGGTTTTATAAAAGGGAAGAGTAATGAGTATAAGAAATTGAATGTATAAAGGAAGAAGAAGGAAGAGGAGCAGGAGGAGAGGGAGAAGAAGGAAGAGGAGAAAAGGGGAGAGGGAGGGAGAGGGATAATTCATCTAATCCTTAAAGGAAACCTACAAAGTATTATTATTATCATTGCCCTCATTTTACAGATGGGGAAACTAAAGCATAAAGACCAGGTAATTTCCCCTAAATTACAAGGCTAGGAAATGGCAGAACTGGTAGTAAATTCATGCAGTCTTGTTTCTGAGTCTCTGCTTTAAAACACTATGATAGTATCTATTTTTATAAAACAACAATTATAAAAGCTTATGATAAATGCCACAGCATAGTTACAAACAGAACTTAAGGAGACAGTATCCAACTCTACCTAGAGGTGGCATGAGGTGAAGAGACAAGGCTCTGTTGGGCTTGATATGAGGTGTAATGCTCAAGTTGAGTCTTGAAAGATGAGCAGATGTTCCCCCAGGTAAGTTGATCCAGAGAACATGAAGCCCTGAAGGTACTAAGAGTGTGAAGTATCCAGGGAAACGGTAAGCAGCTTCCATAGATTGGACCATGCGGAGATGTGAGAGGGAAGGCAGGCACTGTGAGAGACAAGACCAGCCAGGCTGCAAGGGCTAGATTGTCAAATTTCCTGTGAGTTGAGCCAGGGGGTTTGATCTAGAGTATGAATTTCTAGATTTAGCTATGAGCAGCATGTTTCATCATCCCTCCTTGTGGAGCCTCTCAAATCATCAAAGAAATGGAATCAAAACCTTCTTCTCCCCAAGAAGAAACCTGGCCACCACTTCCTATCCCCACCACTGCCCAAAAAAGTGAAAGGGCTACTTCAGTGTAGAAACTCCTCCACTGAAACAAACATCTCATTGCCCAACCCTGAAAGAGCATGTTAGGGTGAGATCACTGCTGTGCGTAGGAAAATAAAGTTTTCCATTTTAGCATTCTCCGTAAGAATTCTTCCCCTTGGGCCAAAAGCTAACACAGAAACATGTGAAGGGGGAAATGGGTAGGTGGAGAGGTTTGAAATGCATGCATCCAGCCAGGCGCCTTTTCTCTTCCCTCAGTGCCATCCTATGTCACCAGGTATGTGTACAAAGCAAGGCGCCAAGAAGGAAAAGCCAAACTGGAGAAGAAAGGGAAGATACATTTCTCATCAGTTCTCTGACCCAAGACAAAGAAAAAGTCATGAGGGAGGACTGCAAAAGGTAGCATTTTCAGCATTAATGACTACTTCCCAAGAGCTAGAGTAAACTAGGGCAGAAGTCCTCAAGACTTTAGAAACTTTCATTCTCAGGGTGAGAGCCTACCCAGCTTAAATAAGAGACGAGACAAACAAGCTTCTATTTCTGAATTCCAATACCACTGCATCAATCTTCCCTTAAAAAATCACAAGGGCCTTAGCCTGCAATATTAATTCAGAAATTAGCATTCATTTGCATCCATTTCTTATGTCCCCAACATTACGAATAAAATTAACTTAATTAATGAAATCAATTGCAGAAGTATCAAAGACATTATGTGGAGCATGACAAAAAAGAAACTCATAACACACGCACATATAAAACCTTTCATTGTCTGGCACACAGCAGGAGGTTAATAGGGGTATATGGACAGAGTGAATGAATGAATGAATGAATAGTCCCTTTAGTAGCTGTTTGATATATTCCTTACCCTTTCTGGGCCTCAATATAAGCAAAGAATATGGAGGAATTGATGTAATTAACCTGACTCAACCCTGGTGCTAAGTGGATGGCACAGTCCGATGGTATCACTTCAACTGGAGAGCCGGGTCAAGACCCTGCCACCAACCAGATAACGATGGGATCAAATCATTACCTGTGATCCACCATCCATTGCTTCTTCCCAGCCACCCCATTATCAGGGTTCCCCTTTCTCCTGGCTGAGTGGTTGGGCACAGTGCTGGGAAGGAAGTGATTCCTGGACTTTACTCTCAAAGGAGCACCTGCAGGATCCTCAGTGAGTAGGACACCCCCGCTCCCCTCCCCATTCCAGAGGATTCTTAGGGCCATTTGATAAAAGGCACCTGTGCCCAAGATGGCCTGATTAGGAGCTACCTCATGTTCACAAAGCCAACCTCGGCTGAATTCAGAAATGAGTTTTGCAGCCCCTGGCACAACCTTTGGTGAGGAAGCAAATGAAGTTGTTTCATTCAAAGCAGTCAGCCAGGCTTTGCTGAGCTTTAAGCTCCTGTCTGCGAGGAACTTACCATCTGTTTGGGGAGACGAGATTTATGCCCAAGGAGCCACTTGAAGGAGCAGTACACAGAGTATCTAATCAAGAACTAACAGACCTCAAGGGAGGGTTTATCCCTCTCTTCTTTTTGCCAGTAACAGGGAAAGGAATGTTTCTAGGCCACAATAAACATCTCACAAAACTGAAAGTGAGCAAGACTTCAACTAAGAGGCCCTCAGACACCTCACAAAATAGTGATTTCTGGACTGCAAATAGACATTTCTTTCACTTCCACTGTAGGCATGTGGAGAAAAAACAAGGAGGGATTTTGTGGTATCCTCAGATGAGAGCCAGAGAAGTAATTTGCCTTCCAAAGCTCTTTTTGAGCAAATGGATGCTGCTCGAAAGTTGAGACCAGTGGTCCTTAAACTTCTTGCGTCAGAATCGCCTGAAAGCCTTGTTAAAATAGACTGCAGGATCCCACCCCCAGAGTTGCTGATTCAGTAGGTCCAGATGGAGCCTGAGAATTTGCATTTATAATTAATTCTCAGGTGATGTAGGTGTAGACGATTGTGGACGATTCTGGACACTGTCTGTAAATGTTTGGTCTATGCTCAGTAAAGGTGATGCACGATTCTACATAAAGCTATACTACCAGGTGGGAGGAGGGGGCAAGGGTAGAAAGTGAAAGGCGGAGGATGAGGAGGAGGGAAGAGAGCAGGGAAAAAAGATGGAAACAGTCACCACGGAAGAGCTGATTATAGACTAACGCAAGGTTCAAAAAGTCAAATATCTATAGGCTCAAGGAAATTATAAAAATGAGAAAGGGGCAAACAGAAATGAGAAATGGTGTCTGTCTGCTACAATATGAGAGAGACAGCAGTGGGTGGGGTGGTGTTGAGGACCTGGAACTGCAAGCCCTCTCTAAAGGAGACAGTCCCTGTTTAACCCCAGATGGTTGTTGTTACTCAACGAGTGGGGCCCAGTGTTTGCCAGAGTTGCTAATTTTTCAAAAGACCTAAAATTTTTGGATTTTTGTAAGCTATACTCACAAGTAATGATAAACAAACTTATAATAAAAAAGAAAGCAGTTCATTCACTACCTAGGGTGGCCCTAAAAGAGACCAGGATTAAGCAATATTCCAGAATTCACCTCTGAAACAACAATTGATATCTCTTAAAGGATCCGAAAACCAGCCCCTCTGGCCAGAAGGCAAGCAGATCATCTCAAATTTGGTGTGATGGGGCTTTAATAGCCTGCCAGGGATATGGAACCACATTGCAACTTGGCTTGTAAAGAAATCAATGCCCATTTATGCAGGATAACAAACGTTGCTCATCCCAGACTGAGAAACCAGGTGACATTTCCACTTAACTAGAACTCCAGTTGCTGAGCTGCACTTTCCTGATACGGTCACCGCTAAGAAAAGCAACTATGGTGTGGATTTCCCCTGGACTCTATCCCCAGCCTTCCTTCACCGTGGTCCAAGGAGGAAGCTGAGCTCACACTGTTGAGAGTTACCAAGAAAGCAGGACAAGGAGCTCACTGGGGCAGGATGGTGTCTCACTCACTTCAGTATCTCCAGGGCCTGACACAGGGCCTGGCACAATGTGGAAACTCAACACCCTTGGCCTGAATAAACATCCTTCGAAATGAGACCCCTTTTGAAAATTGGCCCATTTTCTTAAAAACCTTTATTTGCCCTTCTCTTTTGCTTTAGTCTCCACCAGCCCTTTTTCTCTTCCTGCTCCCCAAGACACATACCTCCGGGTCCTTTTGGTCCTTGTGTGTCTGTGTCTCTAAGACACGAAGCCATTTCAGATATGAGTCATTTGTAGGCTGTTAGAGCAAGGGAGCCATCCATCCTTCCACAGATTCTCTGCAGGGGGCTGCAGAATGGGGGAGCAGGTACAAGGACAAAAAGCCAACTTGAAATTTTAATTTTTTAAAAGCAGCTCTTAATGAGTAGCTAAGGCAATCTCCATAATACCCAATACAAAGTTACCCATCAAAAATTAAGTTGGATTGTGTGGCTTAATTTAGAGGCTGAAATAAGATCTAGGGCGATCAACCATCAGTTTGCCTGGGACTGAAGGGTTCCTGAGATGCTGGGCTTTCAGTGCTAAAACCCAGAAAGTCCTGGGCAAGCTGGGGTGAATTGGTCACCCTAGCCTCCTACTTCTCCTCCAAATCTAAATATTTGTAATAATACAAGAAAGAGGAAATGGGAGACTACGGAGAATAAGCACCTTGACCTACCCTGTTAGAGGCACAGGATAAGAGGAAAGAAAGAAGGAAATCGTGAAGCTCCTGTTGCCCTTTAAGGTATAGTAGTCCATCCTCAAACAAGACATAATCCAATCAGATTAGTAAATTGTTCTCCCTTGACAGGGGGAAGCTAGGAAGGGAATTGGAAGAAAGGCAGAAGAGTGCTGGTGAGCCCTACTACCCCAAAGGAACTAATTTTAAAATGAGTTCCTTCTTTTTACTCTCTTACAGCACTGTCCTGCCTTTTGGAGGCTTGTTAAAGGACAACTCCACAGATTCTAATTTGTCTCAATGCTCAGAAAAAATAAATTGAAAATTTAGTTTTCAAATTATTTCTGCAGCCCTTTTACTTTGACTCAATGAACTTCAGCATTCTACCAAAGCAGATATCAATTCCATTTGGGTTATTTCACCATGAAATGACTTCATTCAGCAATAGTGTGTTAGATACCAAGCAAAGACACTATAATCCCCATTGATTGTTGAGAAAGAAGCAAAGGGGGGAAAAAAAACTGCTCCAAATGAAGCATAAACGCTATTTAAAACAATTTTCTGAAAAACAGTGATTGCGAAGGCCCTGAGCCAGGACAGCTGGGAGCAAGCCATCAGATTCCCCTATTAAGGCACAGTTCCCTGTTGTTGTCAGCAAACCACATATTTCTTAACATTTCTGAAGAAATGTTAAATCAATAAGCTACCTAAACGTTGCTGACAAATCAGACACTGTTCTATAAAAAACCAAACCCCATTGCTAGGGAGAAATTGAAGATTTGAACAATTTTTAGAAGGAAAGGGCCATTTTCCACCAACAATCCACCCTATATGTTGACATCTGAGGCATCTCTGTTCATATTAGGGGCACAGTCATAGGTCCTGGTTGATTAAACCAAGTCTTTAAGGTTTAAGACACCCTAAAAAGCACAAATAGAACAGGGGCTTGACCAACCTGGTGCTCCACATTAATTGTGAAAATGATTTTTGACTGAAAAGTAATCCTTTTTATCTGAGTGGTACGTACACTTGTCAAAGCATTTCACACCATCATGTCATTAGCTTGCCATAAAAACTCTCCCAGTTTGGTCAAGCCTGATGTTCCTATACTTATCCTGTAGCTGAAAAGGCAGCTAAGAGAGCCCTTAGTAACTTGTTCTAAATCCCATGGCTAGAAAATGACTGACCCATGTCTAAAACCTAAGATTTCTAATTTCTATTCTATAATACATTCCTCTTTCCTTACTATTTTGGAAACTTAGCACCTTCCTCAAATCTACCCAAGATTACCTGATATCTCCTACACTGTCTGATGTAATTCATATATTCTACTCCAAAAGAATGGAGTTCATGGTTTCTCCAATAATGAGGCTTACTTACATTTCTGAATGTATCAGAACCCTGTGTTAATAATTGAACAGGTTTTCCAACTCCCAAATTGATTCAATCATTTCATAAATATTTATTGGACTCTTCCATGCAATGTGCAGGGCACTGACATTGGGGACACAAAAATAGGTAAGACAGTCCCTGTCTTCACAGATTTCATGGTCCATAGCAGGGGTCAGCAAAATTTTTCTGTAAATATTTTAGGCTTGGTGGCTGTATTGTCTCTGTAACTACTACTCAACTCTGCCATCGTAGGGAAAAAAACAGCCATAGACAATATATAAACAAGTAGATGTGGCTGTGTTTCAATAAAATTTTGTTTATAAAAATAGACAGTAGGTAAGATTTGGCCCACAGGCTATAGTCACTCTACTCCTGATCTAGAAGGAGTCTAAAAGCAGAAAAATCCAACACTAAGGCAATATGTTTAATGTCCTTGTGTCAAGTGTGCAAGGAGTGCAGGTTGGCAACACTCCTATCTGGGCTGGGAACTACATTTCCCAGAATCACCTTTCCATGTGGCTTTGGGTTAAGAGTTGACTAACAGAGGAATTTGTGTGATATTTGGGAAAAGCATAGACCATTACTTTAGAAAGTTATGAGAGTCAGAAATGAAGACAGACAGAGATAGGTTCAGAGGGGCCCCAGCATTTTCTTTCTCTCTTCTTATTCTGCAGCTAGGTCATCTTCCAGATCTCCAGCCCTGTTGACCAACAGTGGCCCCAAGTTCACCAAAAGGCATTTGCCTATAGCCTGCCAAAGTTACGGATTCCACAGAGACAAGCGCTTCTACAGGAGCAGCAGTTCCTACATCCTTCTCCACAGCTGCCTCCTTTGGAGTCCCACATCAGTAGCCAGCCACAAATAGCACCAGATTTTTCTTCAGGCTCTTCCTGTTCATCTATGTCTGTGGTCCTGTCAAACATGGCACATGACTGTTTCTCTGATGCCCTGACTCCTTGCTTCTAGCCCTTTGTTGTCCCCAATGCCTCCATTTTCATGTAAGAAAAAGGTCCTCTATTAAATCCCATGTTCCCATAACATTAATAATGGCTCTGTCTTCTTAACCTAAAGATACACCACATGAATAAGAGGCTTGGGGGCATAGAAGAGGAGGTGATAAAGTGATTGAGCCTTTCATTCTGTCTTCTTGGGGCAGGGCCTCAGAGAAGTTGAGCAGACTTGGCAAAGATATCGTCTTAGGTCAGGTTACCTTAGAAGCAGATCCTGAGTCTCTAAGATTTGAGCGCAGGAGGTTGAATGGGGCATATTCTATAAGAGAATGAGGAAAGAAGAACTGGACAAGGGAAAATATGAACTGCATTCCAACTGCAACTGAGACCTCAACCAATCACATGAGAAGCTCTAGAACTGGGAGGGACCTTAGGAGAGATCCTAATTTGTGGCAAAGGGATTAGGCTTTTGTACATCCACATCGACCAATCAAACCCCTGAGGAGTGGGCCCTGGGAGCCATCAGAAACCAACACTCCCAGAGGTGAGGAAATGAGTGTCACCATCTTGAATGGGGGCTCTCTGCAGCAAACCACAGTATCCACTACAAGTGTTTAATCAAAAGGGTTTTGAAGGATAAATATGAGTTATCAACATATTAAAGAGGGAAATGAAGATTTAGAAAAATGAAATAGTCAAAGTAAATGCATCTTGACATGGAACAGCCTGAAGTGTTCAGCAAATTTCTATTATACCAAAGTGTTTGTGGGAAATGAAGTAGCTAGAGATAAGGTATGTTAAGGTCAGCTTATTGACCTTTTATAAATTCCTTGTTTCCCCCTGCTTTCATTAGCATGACTTTATGCCCAGAGCAAAGATTTTAATAATGTATGGAGATGAGTAGTGAGGGGCTTAGCAGCGAGGGACTAGGTGGATGGGTTGTGCGTGGGTGGGTTGATGGTTGAATGGATAGTGAGTGGATGGGGGATGGGTTGATGTGCAATAAATGAAGGAATGGATGGGTTATTGAATGTACCATCATTCATTTAGTCAAATGTTCCTCCTCAGGCCCCCTGGAAAGCAAGAATTATACCTTTAGAGGAAAGAATAGCTAGTAAGCTAAAGTTTTTAAGCAGAGGTCCCTGAGCACTAAGTATATTGGTAGTTGATGAAGTTCTGGGGAGGAACTCATTTACCACATCTGCCTGGCCCCTGCAGGCAATTGAATCAGTAACCCTTTTTCCATAAAAGCCAAGAAGGCAGGGGTTATGTCTTCAAGCATTCCCCCAGAAGCAAACCCTAAAATAAGGAGTTCACATAATTACTGTATTAGGGAATGAATCCCAGATAGCCCCAGTAGGGCAATGAGACAGGGAAACAAAGGCCTTGAATAAAGGTGGTTTTATCAAGCCACTTCCACCCTGGGTATCTGAATTTTAATCCCTATGTATAACCCTGGGAATCTATATAAAACACATGCCTCACGGTTATTTCATCTGAGGAATGTGAGAGTAGAGCTATACACTAACTCCTATCAATCATTGTTTAAGGGCTACAGGGTGTGGTGGTAGGTGATTTTCCACTGCCTTGGAGAATACCTTCAAAGAAACAAGATACAGATACTGGCAGTCATTGTAAACCTCAGGAGCAGGCTGAAGTTTCAGGGAACAAGCGTAGAGAACTGAGAGTATCTTCTGCAGTTTGTTCACTGCTTTATTAAGCACTCGCCAGAGAGTAAGCCCCCAAATAAGTGTAGATAAATGAATAAATGTTAATCAATGAATCATTGAATAGTTACTAATGGCCTAATTTCAGGCAGGGAACTAGGCAAGTAGAGAAAATCTCTGCAGCAGGATTTCACACTTGTATACATGTGTCAGGCACAGCAACCTAACTGCACCCCTTTTCGGGTGAAAATTATTTAATGTTTTCATAGTCCTTTAAAAGAGTCAATTTAGAACATAATTGCAGCAGTAACAATCATCATAATAACTCTTTGTACTTAATAACACATTGGAATCAGCGACAATAACAATTACATCATAACGTGCTTAGCTGGCAAAGGAATTCAACTTTGGTAATATGGTACACATGCTAGTTCGTTACTTCCATTTCTTTATTTTTGACTATATAAAGATGTCTCCATCACAATTTTCCCAAAGACCATATTTAGGAGAGAAATGGTCTGGAGAGAAATGTAATTACTACCTTATTGCAGGTAACCTATGCCTGCCTATGTCATCTCCTTGTCTCTAACTTGTGTGTTCCAATGTGAGTCCTCTTACCATGATAACTGTCATGTCACATTTTTCCTCTTTTCTGTGAAAACTCCTAGAATTTCCAGATCTTTTATAATCTTCAAGGCATTATTCCTTTATAGATATTCATGTGATTCATATGACAACCCTGGAAGATAGTCATGAGTAGGTGCTGTTATAGGAAAACCCTGTAATATAGGATAAATTGGGCCAAAAAATATAATTGCATAAAACATGGGATTGCGTTATTATGAAGTTAATGAATATATGTATTTTTAGCTGTTTTTCTAGTTATCTATGGAAAAAGAAAAAAGAAAAATGTTTTTATTTATTAGCTGTGTAGGAACTAGGCTAATTATTATGAAAAAAAAATGCACTGAACTTGAATCTCTCCACAGGGTAGAGGAGATCGGTCCCAGACTCCAGTTGTGTTATAACTATGATAGCCAGAAAAGTCCCAGTAATATGCCTTTTACTCTCAGAAATGTCCGAGTAAGGATAATAAATTTAATAGTCACTCTAACTATAGCTGATTTAACATTATAACAATTAACTTTTAAATAGTATTTTACTGTATTGCTTCCATTTTGCATTAAACTGACAAGAAAACTGAGACTCAGAGAAGTTAAATACTGCTCCCAAGATGACACTGTTATTATTTGCTCATAGCTAGAACTAGAAGCCGAAACTAGTTTCCTGCCTAGTCCTGTGGTTTAGCTACCTCCTAGCACATGGCCTTTTCATCCAAAATGACTGTAACTATTCATCATTCAGCTAACATTTTCCCTTCATGTACTCAAGTTTTGTTATCATTTGACTCTAGTAACTTCTAGTCCTTGTTCTTATAGATATTCTATTTTAACATATTTACAGTAAGAGAATAGAGAGCTATACTTTCCATTCTCACTTAACATTATATTACATTGTCAATTAGAATTAGGAGTGACTCAAACAAGAGAACAAATTTTTTTCTCTTAAGTAAGAGAAGTCTGGAGGTAGGCAATCCGGAATGTTATGTTGGTTCCACTGTCATCAGGGTTGGAGGCTCTTCTTTTTCTTCTCCATCCTAGAACTTGATTTCCATCCCAAAGATACCTTATGATTTAAAGATGACCACTGAAGTTCCAGTTTTCACATGTGTGAAGCTGAAAACAGGAAGAACAAAGGAGGGAAGGGCCAAAGGGGTATATCTCTCAGCTGAGTCAGCTCCTTTTTATCAGATTTCCCAGAAATCTGACTCAGCATTTTATCTCATTGGCCAAAACTCAGACACATTTAGCAATTAAGAATGCTTATAAATGAACTCTTCTAGTTGAGTTCATTTGCTGCTCCAATAAAACCAGGATTTTGTCTTTATAGAAAAAGGCGGAAATCAATCATTTTCCCAACAATGCTTCATAAGAAACCATGCCAAAACTCAGTGGCTTATAACAACCAGCATTTCTTTCTCATTTGTGTGTTTTAAATCAAGCAGGACTCACTGAGAATGATCTAAGCTGGGCTAGATATCAAACTGGGGCTTCGACTCACTCTTCTTCACCTGACTCATTCTTCTGGGACTAGGGGCCTGACAGGGGCAAATTCTTTCCAGGCCAATAGCAGAAGTGCAACAGAGCAAGCCCAGTCAAATATTTCAAGCCTCTACTTCATTTAAGTTCACTAATATCTTATTGGCCAAAGCAAATCATATGGACAAGCCCACGTTCAAAGGGCGGGGAAATGCATCTTGTCCACCAGGGGACCACAACAAAAGTAGTGATGTATACTAGCTGTATGCTCTTACTACAGGGAAGAATTGGGATCAATAATTCAATCTACCACAGTAAGGAATGCATGATTTTCTATTATAACACTGGCTTTCTTCTCCCACCTTCAAATACAACCTATTTTGTTCTCATCTATATACTGGCATCTTAGTTCCCAGATGGATGGTTCCTAAGCTGTAAAAACTCATAGGTCTATTCAAAATTGCTCCTATAACAAGCCTGAGAATGTTCTTGGAGAATCCGATATATATCCCTAGAGTTTTGGGTGGAGAGGGGTATATAGTAAATAGTGCCTGATTCTGCCTAGAGAGAAGGGTAGAAAGGATGAACCTGCTATGGGATCCCATACTGACAAAGTAAGAAGAGAGGACGTAGTAGGAGTGGTCTGTACTGCTGGAGTTTAGTAAAGAAGCCTGCTTATCTTCCATGGTAATACTAGATGCTTTGGAATAGGGCCAGTCAGGACTTTCTGAAAACCCAATGGAGGGTTTTACTAAGAAAGAGGAATCCCAGGAGTATGCTAAAAGGAAAAGGAGATGAAGAAAACTCACCAAAAATCAACAGAGTAAGAATTACCTATGTCAGTGAATGGGGAAGTGCAGTGAAGAGGGTTACTAGGCTGCATAACTCCAGGGATGCCAATCACATCACAGTCCAAAGAGCTAGCAATACACAACGTACATGGCCTTAAGCATAAGTTCTCACATTGCATACTGTTTACATTTCTCTGAAATGCATTCTCTCCTAATACAACAAAGACATCCTTCCATGTCAATAAATACAGAACTATTTCTTTTTATGAGCTGTATACTGTCCCATCATATAGATTTACCACAATATATTTAATTACTCTTTTAGTAATGGACATTTAGGTTGCTTCCTACCTTTATTGCTACAAACAATATTTCAAAAAACATTCTTCTACATATATCTTTTCCATCATCATCTCATACCATACACAAAAATAAATTCTGAGTAGGTAAAAACAAACAAATGAACATAAATGTAAAATAAAAATAGAAAGCATTAGAAAAATACAAGATGATCCTTTTATACTTTGGGGTATGAGTAGGCTTTGTAAACATAACACAAAATCATTCTCTCAGATAGTTAATTTTATACAACTTCTACATGGATAAACGTAATACAAAATTTGAAGACAAATATACTTGATGCTAATGTTTGCAATGCATATTATAGACTAATGGCTAAAAATACATCTTATTTAAATAGCTACTATAAATTAATTTTTAAATGAATAATTCAAGAGAAAATGAGCAAAGAAGATGAACTGGTAATTCATAAAAGAAGAAATAAAAATGGAAAACAAGACACTTGTGAATAACTGCATGACACAAGTGAATAAGAGAAAATACAAGTAAAAAAACAATAAAATATAACTTGTAACAAATTTTCAAAATTCACTGGTAACATTCATTGTTGGTGAGAATTTGAAAAATAAGCACTCTCATGCTTGCTGGAAGTGGAAGACATTATTACAATTTTTTGTAGGATAATTTAGCTCAATTTACCAACATATTATTTAACAATTCAGCCATCTCATTCCTGGAACTCTATCCTACAGAAATAGGCTAACTTGCACACAGAACTGTACATACACACACATTAAATGTTTATGGGAGCAATTATTTGTAAAAGAAAAAAAAGGGGGGGGAAATGGCTTAAACGTACATTAAGAATACAATATTATACAATATTCTTCAATCATTAAAATGAATGGTTTAGAAGATACTACCTAACTCAGACAAATGTCCAAATATATTTTTAGAGGAAAAAAAATAAGGTGTAGATTTCCAGAGCCAAGATGGCAGATGAGAAAAGCCACCAGTCAGAGTGTCTCTGCAAAAAAGACAAATTTTAGAAGAAAGAGAAAAAAATAAACTATCAGAGAAACATAGATCGGTTGAGGGTCAAAAGGAAGGGTGCCTGAAACTACAGGAGACTCCACCGGAAGATGCTGCAGAGGAGAACTGGAAGGAGAAATGTCCCGAGAGGCTTGGAGACCAGCGACAAGTGTAAGTGGAGTGATTAACTTCCCCCTCCCTTGCATCTTGGACTGTTGGTGGGCTTCTGAGTGGTTGGAGATACCTGCTGACACCAGCCCAGAGACAGCTGCTGCCAGTGAGCGGTGACCTCTTGCGGACACGGCGCCAGGCTACCAGGTCCCTCAGGGCACCTCCCCACGTGCAGACCCAAGCCTATCGACAGACGCCATAGTACTCCATTCTCTCCTTCCCCTTCCCTACCCGTGGGTGCCCAGAGAGACAATTTAGCCATCACATAGAGGCATCTCCAAGGAACGGGACCTTTCCTTTTGGGGCCCTACAGCAGACTGAGGGGTATTCAGACTGCGAGCTCCCTACCCGCCAGACCTCGCAGGTGCTGCTTACCTGGGGACTCCAGGAGAGCGGGACAAATCCCCAGGTGGCGTGAAATAGATCCAGCTTGAGCACCCTGTAGGTGATTTGAGACCAGCACCCCTCCCCCTGGCAGGGTCAGGGATTGATCTCCAGGGCCCAGGGGACAGGCCTGCAGACCAGACTCCGTACACCCAGGTCACCATTGCACTGCCCTGGGGCACAGAAGGGAGATCTGTGAAAGAGTCTACTGAGGAGAGTGCGCCTTCAGGGACAGATCAGCATGCCTGAGCGGCAACCCTCCTCCCAAAAGAGGGCGTGCACCAAGCTCAGGCTGTGATCCTGTGTAGGGAACCTCCGGCCCATGTCACAGCCAGGGGAGATCCATCGGCCTCAGGTCCAGCTTGCTGACAGAAGGCTGGGAGAGCCCACAGAGGGGGAGAGGGTGGAAGGGAGCGAGACCTGGTCCAGAGTGCGGGTCTTGGAGAGCCCTAGCCCCCAATCCCAGACTTTCAGGTGAGTGGAGCCATTTCAGCCCCTCCCGGCAGCTTTGCATAGAAGCGAAGAACAGACTTTTGACCCCTGCTAATAGCAGCTGTGGAACCTGAGGGCAGGCTTACCCAATCCAGCCCCACCCAGACACACTCGCAGACCTGCTCCCACTGAGGAGGAGAATAAGGACACACCTGGAAGTCCTAGGGCCCCACCCACCACCTGAGGCACAGGAGGGTCTCTCTAGAGGAACAAGAGCTAGCTACAGGACCCAAAAACAGCACTGCAGCTCGCTCCTCCCTGAAAGTGCCACCTACTGACAGGGAGGTCATCCTGCACACCTTTTTATTGCATCTACTGATTCATCATAAAGGGTGTGGTCAAATCTCACCCACAAACACCACCTACTGGCTCAGAGACTAAACAGGGCATGTCATTATCCAAACGAAAATCTAAAGGCAAGAAGGAACAACTGATCGATATGGGAAGGAACCAGCGAAAGAACTCTGGAAGTATGAAGACTCAAACGGAAAACACACCCCCCGAAGAAGAACAACAGCTCCCCAGTACTTGACATTAACCAAACTCAGAACACTAAAATGATAGAAGAAGAATTTCAAACATGGATTGTAAGAAAACTGAATGATATGCAAGAAAAAATGGATAGCCAACACAAACAAACCACAAAAAAAATCCAGGACTTGGAAGAAAAATTCACTAAAGAAATTGAAATATTAAAGAAAAATCAAACCAATCTCCTGGAAATGAAAGACTTATTCAGGGAAATACAAAACACTGTGGAAAGCCTCAAGAACAGGGTAGATCAAACAGAAGAAAGAATCTCAGGGATTGAA
>NW_012148075.1:68647-96993 GCF_000956105.1 Propithecus coquereli
ATAACTCTAGAAAAAGTCTAGAAGTCTATACTCCAGAGTTACTTCTATATGAGAGGGGATATTGGATTAGAAGATAAAGAATTATTCTTTTAATTCATACCTTCTATTCTTTTGAACCTGTTACAAGAAGCATATATACTTTTATGATTTACAAAATAAAGCTTTAAAGAAGAGAAATTGTCTTTGTGTCTGACTCCTGCGGTCCTGTGCAGGATGAGGTTTCCTTCATGGCAAGCAGTGGTGTTCTGGTCAAACAGCTGGATTGGGGATGGGCGAGAGGGAAGGGGAGGAAGGGGAAGAAGCCCTGACTTGTAGTGTTTGTTGATTTCTGTGTTGTACATATTCCCACCATGTTCAATTTCAGGTGGCTCATAATATTCCTAAATATTTAGCACAATAGGTGTTCAATAAATCATTTTTTAAAAGTCAGGTGTTAAAGAGAACTGAACTGCCAAAGCCCCGAATAAACAAGTCAAGTCAGAAATTCTGCTCTGGTTGAATGGAAGCTCCCTGCTGTCTGGGGTAAGTCTCAGCATGCATGGCTCATGGCACATCTCTCTGTCCCTAGCTCACTACCAAGCATTTATGGTTCAAGGCTTCTCACACTGATACAGTCTCATTACAATTTTGCAAGGTCATTCACTTCACCAGCTCTCTAAAAGATGCTTCACCCTTTAGAAGTAGGTCAGATGGTAGAAGAAAAATCAGCCAGGAAGGATTCTTTGTTCATTTCAAGCCTGGGAGGCCTCCAGGCAACTGAATTCTGCATATGGTGCACACAGAGAAAGAAGCTAGGTGAACTTTCAGCCTTCACAAGACTGTTTCTCCAGATGGGAGGACATGAGAGCTGCAGTGCAGCTCCATTTCCAGGTGCTGCTCTATACCTCAACAATTAACAAGGCACCTGGCAACTCACTCAGCCAGGAGTTTGAAAGACTGTCTGCCTCCAATTTGTTCATAGTCTAATGGCAAAAGAATTGGAGAAATAAGTAAATGCTATGATGGCCAGGCCTATCCCTAGCAATTGTGGGGACTATAAAACCTACCTTCCTTTTCTTCCCACCCCAGGCTCCACCTATGCTTCTAGGATTCTTATGTGGACATTCCACCAATATGTCCAAATTTGACCCACCATCACCCTGACCCCAAGCAGCCACCCCTTGGCCAACTTCCAGGACCAGGGGTGCACACCAGCTAAACCATCCGCCCTCTATAAAAGGAATCTGGGAATAAACTTCTGCAGGCACTTGGAAGAGGCCTAAGGCCATTTGGGCTGAGAATTATAGGGTTCTGGTTACTCAGAGAATGATCTAGAAGCAGGACCAGCACTCTTCACTCCATGGGAGGAGTGCAGCCCATAAGAGGTCTGAGAGAAGTCCTCAAAAGCATGGGGCCTAGGGCAGGGGTCCCAATCGCCTGGGAAGTATTGGGGATGGGAGTAGGATATAGGACTAAGGGAACAACTAACCCACTCGTGGCCAGTGAGGGATGGCTTCCTGGAGGAGATGAGCCTAAATGAGCCTTGACATCTGCATAAAGGTCAGCCAATCAGAAAACAGAGTAGGAGATTCCAGACAGAAGAACCACATGTCAAAGGGCCTTAATGGCTAAGAATTACTCACAAGAGTCATTCTGATGTTAAATCATTATGAAAGTATGCACCTTTTTGCCTCCCCAGATCGGAGAGATGCTGCCATCCTTAACCCCAAAACCTAAGAAATGGGATTAGCAATTTGGTTGGATCCACCTACAGAAGAGTGATTATGAGTGCTAAAAAGCTAGATGGAGCCAAATTCTGAAGCAAATGACACTATTCTCTACTTGCCATGCTGACTGGTGGTTTCACAGAAGCCTCCCAACCTCATTCCTCACCCATCCCAGACTCTTTCTTCTACACCCTACACCCCCTTTGCAGTTCACTACTCTCTCAGGAGACTTACTAGAGACAGATAAGACTGGAAAAGGAATTAGTATCACAGTGTTAATTGGGGTAATGAGTTAGCAGATAATCATTTGCATTTTCATGGTACCCTTTAAGGCCTTAATTTAACTTGAAAGTGTGATTAAGGAGGGAATTTTCAGAACATAAGCAGGCCCCTTGCGAAGACCTGGAAAGTCTTTCAGGATCCCTAAGGGAAAGCCCAGTGCCTCCTGGTCATATTTCATTACCTGTGGCTAAGGGATTACCAAACTTTTTCTATAAAGAATCAGAGAGCAAATCTTTGTGGGTCATATGGTTTCTGTGAAAAATACTCAACTCTGCTGCTGTAGCTCAAAAGCAACCATAGATAAAGTGTAATTGGATGAGTGAATGAGTGTGGCTATGTTTCAATGAAACTTTGTTTACAAAAACAGGTGGTAGTCTGCGGGGAGTTTAGCTACGCTCCCCACAAAAAATCGGGTCTTTTAGGTAGGGGTCGTCGCAAAGATTAAAAAAAAATAGAAAATGCAGAATAATTGAAATAAAAGAATACACAGAGATGAAAATATAGTTTTATAGATTTATAAAGATGAAAGACAAAAAGCAGGGGTACTCAAGGGTCCCTACGATATCTCCGTTAATCATAGGGCCCAGAATAAAGTTTCACATGGGTATTTATAGGTACAGTGATCGGTTGCCAGGGGTAACAGATTTACATAACAACAGGTAGTTTGTTTTAGGTTAAAAGTCTTTCAAAAGCCTTCTGTAGATCCCCTAACTAACTCTGGTTACAAAGTCTTTCAAGGACAAGCTTCTGAGTTCTGAGATAAAGCTATTACTTAACATAAGGGATAAACAGAGATAGAGTGGCTCCATATTTCTTTATCTAGTTATTGCTATTAGAGACAGGTCATCAGAAGTCAAGCAGGAACTGTCCCTTGGGCTAATTGTTTTTAGCTGCAGGTATCTGTCTCTGGGCAGACGCTGTTTGATCAGCTCTCATCCCGTGATTCCACATAGACCTTGCTTTGTCCTTCAAAGCAGGTGAGAACCACAGAGTTCACACCGCAGCAGTCACCTTGGAAAGCAGCTGCTACTGACCTTTTGAGATGCCCTCCTGAGGTGGAGCAGCTTTTGATATGCAAACTAACATGTTTACATATTCTTCCAGGGCAGAGCCCTGCAAAACTCCTGAGACCATATCTGTCTCCAATATAGTTATATTAATTTATGGAGTGGCAGTAGTCCATAGTTTACTGATGCCTGCGCTAAATTTTAACTCACTCTCCTTTCCTCTTGCCATTTCTAGGAAATACAGCCCTCCTTCTCAGGTGAAATTTTACAAATATTCCTTGAAATTCCGCCAATGGGAAATCATCACTGATGTAACTGACCTTGGTCAGTCCAGTACTTATGGTCAGGTGGGATCTATCATGGTATCCTGATATCTTACATCCATGTTATGCTTTCTTATTTTTGAGAGGCAATCACATATATTACTTCACACTTAGGTCTTCATCCTGCCCTGTCACTTAGGGAAAAGAGTACAGTAATGTGGCCAGAAATCATGGGCTCCTGGAGTCAGACTCGCAAGGGTTTTGTTAGTCAGGATGGGTTAGATATGCTACAGTAACAAATTAACCCCTTTGTTTCAACATAACAAAGGTTTACTTCTTAACCTTATGTTACACCCCACGCTGTCATCAGGGTCGGTGACTCTTCTCCACACACTATTCAGGGACCCAGGCTGTTGGAGGCATCACCATATGGAATATCCCTGGGCACTGAAGTAAGAGAAGTGGGAATGTGGAAATTCCATATACATTTTTCTACTTTTCATTCCAGTAGTGACACACATTACTTCTGCTTACAGCCCATGGCCCATAGGCAGTCTCACGGCCACAACTAACTACAAGGGACTCTGGGAGATGACAGAGAGCAGATGGAATGTCTGATGAGCACCACTGTTTATTGCCACATGTGACCTTTCCAGTGAGTTGCTATATGCCCTGGTTAAGGTACTCTGTGCTTCAATTTCCTCCATGGTAAAGCAAGGAAACAATAGCCTCTGACTCAAGTATTGTGCTAATAAGAATTGATAATATGCTTTTAAATCACAGTGTCAGGCACTCAGTAAGCATTCAGTAAAAGTCAGCCATTCATTTTATTATTACTAACTAAATGATCATGAGAAAATGCTTTACCTCTCTGGGTCTATGTTCCCTCATTTGCAAATCAGGTGCACGCCAATAATGCTGTTTAGAATAGCTATTAGATTAAATGGTACATACATAAAAAAATCCTAGCACTATGCCTGACATGCAATAAGCATTTAATAAAAGTTATTTCCCTTTGCCACATGCAATAATGAATTTATAATTCTATTTAGTTCTGGTTGCAAAGGGTTTATTTGTGGGTCTAATGAATTGCAATAGCATTTAAGATGATAACCAGTAGAAACACAAATACAGAGTATTTCAAAACAGAAGTGATTTTAGAGATTCTCTATTTCTCCAGAGGCAGCTTAACACCCAGAGACGTAGTATTGTATAATGCGTTATATTGTTCTTTCAATAACTTAGTTATGCTTGGAACTACATTTCCCAGAATCCCTCTTCTCGTACAGTCTGGTTCACATTGACAAAAGTGGAGCTGCATGAGATTTGGTACGTGGAAGTGAAGCGGCAGCCATTATGACCTGAAGTTCAATGTGGGTAGGGAGTGTGGTGGGGTGGACACCGAGGCACTGGTGAGCTCCAACGTGTCCTTGGTCTTCCCTGCCTCACATTCAGCTTTCGTTCCAACTTCAGGTCCTGATGAGCAGCCGTGAGCCCAGGCCCACCACAGCGTGACCTCACAAGGTGCTAGTCACAGGGAGCCGACAACCTGTGTGAACTTCTACATCTGCTCCCTTTGTGGTTCCACCCCAGCAGCTAGATGTGTCTAGTGGCTTCTAGGTTTCCCTGTGAGCCTGAACTCATTCACCCACACCAGGGCTGGATAGTGACCTGTTAAGGGCTTAATGTGTCCCCGTAAAATGCATATGTTGAAGTCCTAACCCCTGGTACCTCTTCATTTGACTGTATTTGGAGATAAGGCCTTCAAAGATAATTAGAGTAAACTGAGGTCATGGGGTGAGCCCTGTGACTCACTCTAAGAGCAGATGATTGGTGTCCCTATAAGAGAAGGAGATGAAGACACAGACATGCATGGAGAGAGGACCAGGTAAAAACACCAGAGGAAAACAGCTATCAACAAGCCTCAGAAGAAACCAGCCCTGCCAACACCTTCATCTCAGGCTTCTAATCCCTCAGAATTATCAGAAAATGAATTTCTGTTGTTTAAACCACCCACTCTGTGGTATTTTGTATGGCAGCTCTAATGGACTAATATATGTCCTTTCTCTGGTCCCTCAACTTTTCTTTGTGACCTTCCCACAAATGGGTAAGGTCTAATTCTTGTAATAAATTGCTTATCCCAAAATATTCATGGTCATTCTGATTTTCTGACTGAATCCAGACTGAAACATGTAGCAATTAAAAGCATGGACTCTGGAGCCAGCTTACTCAGGCAGAAGTCTAATCTCTGATTTTACTCTCTGTGTGATCTTTGGGCCGTTACTTAACTTCTCTGTGTCTCAATTGCCTTATCTAAAAAATGGAATGATAATGGTATCTACCTTGCAGAGTTGTTTGGTGGATTAGGTAAGCCACTACAAGTACAACATTCAGTACATTGCCCAGCATGTAGATAACACTGAATAGGTGTTGGTTAATACTATGATTTTGACTATTATTTGCTCCCTATCCAAGAAATAAAACACTAATTCACAAGTTTCTCATTCCCTGCCCTGGCTTATTGCATACATGTTTGTGTTCTTTCCTAGATGGTAAATAACTTGAGGAAAGGTATCATAATTTATTTATCTTTGCTTTGTTCCACCTAAAACTTCCCTCCTCATCTAGCAGGAAACCATGACAGTCTCAGATGCGCTGTTGGTCAAGTGAGAATTAGGGTTCCATTTGCTCCAAGGAAGGTGTAAGGTCTGCAGGAGCCAACATCCCAGGTGGTTCCCATGAATCCCACCTCCTGGTCTTCATGCTCTTGTGAACTCCCCTCCCACACTAGGTAGGGCTGACCTATGTAACCCACTGGATGTCATGAAAATGATAAGCATGACTTTAAGACTAGGTTAAAAAAGAAATTGCAGCTTCTGCTACTTTCTTAGATCACTCACTTCAGGGGAAGCCAGCCACCACATCATGAGGACACTCAGGTAGCCTTCTGAAGTGGTCCACATGGCAAAGAAGTGAGGCCTCTTTCCAACAACAGCCATAACTTGCCAGGCATATGAGTGCACCATCTTGAAAGTAGGTCTGCTGGCCCCAGTCAGACTTTCAAAGGACTACAGTCCTAGTGGGCATCTGGATTGTAAGATCTCATGAGATCCTAAGGGAGATTGTCCAGACATGTCACTCCCAAACTTCTGACCCACAGAAATTGCATGTGATTATAAATATTCACTGTAATTTGTGCACAGACATAGATAAGTAATATACCATCTAAAATATTACCAGCTTCAGAATATACCTTGTTTCATCAACAACAGTGATAACAATCATTTGTGTTATTTATCAAGTACTAACTACCTGTTAGGTGTTGTGCTGAGCATTTTGTAAGCATCATCTTTTTAATCCTTGTAGCCATCTTATTTGATGAATGATTGAATTAGTTTTGTACTATTATTAGCATCATTTTCAAATAAGGAAACTGAGGCTTACAAAAAGCAAGTGAGTTGCTTAAGGTCAACAAGCTAGTTGGTGATCCAGCCAAGACTTGCTCCACATCTCTAGACTCCCAGTTTTGTGTTCTCTTCATTGATATCTTATTATGTCTCCTTGTCAGAGCTCACCAAGACCTTAATAGATGGTACTGGCTTCCTGAAAACCAGGAGTGCAAAGCCCTTGGGTTGTAAATACTCCTTCCCTTGTACCTTCCGACCTGGATGTCTAGCAAATTAACATCCACCCTTTTCCCCCCAACACAAGCATTTAGGACTCTTGAATTTCCTACAGGTTCCTGGGTGCAGCCTTCCCAGAAGATGCCAGGGCACCTAACTAGTCACAGGTTTGTGTGGTTAACATGCCCCAGGTGACTGCAATTGACAGTCCCAAAATTCCTTCCCCATCATTACACTCTGATTTCCCTCCTGGCTTCCTCATTGCTCTGCTGGGGGAGGAGAAAGGAGAGATTGCTTCAAGAGCAATTTCACACTTCATTCTAAAAACCTGTCCTGCACTTCAGAAGAGTATATATTAATAGAAGAAAATAATCAGTTTGAAAGATTTTAGATCTTTCAAACTACCTGAGAGCTACTTGCTTTGGGTTTTTAGAGCTATATATATTCTCTTTAGGTCCTTCTATGTATAAGCACTTGGTCTGGCTTGGACTTCTTGTTGCTGTCATTTTTGCTTGATTATGGAGGAAACAATTCCACTTTGCTCATAGAATAAGCTGATTACTTGCTATTAGTAAACTTTCTTGACCATAAAATGTCTAATTAATCAAGACATGTTCTCCCAGCACATTGCTTTAAGTCCTATGGTAGGTAGTACAGGAGAGACCTTTTAAGACTTCTATCTTCTTAATACGCTAGGGGACCAACAAATCTGTATTGTTTTCTTTCTAATTATAAATGTAATACAGAGTTGGTTGACATAAAACTATTTCATATATAATACATAAAGTAGAAGTTCTCCCATCTAGTGCCCTAGAGGAAATCATTGTTAACAATTTAGAGCATAAATATTCAACTTTGTTTTTCCACATACGCTGAAATATTTTATTTTTGTTTTCTTCTTTAAAAAACAAAATTGGTGTCATATTTTACATACTGTTCTCCCATATGTTTTTTTTTTTTCTGTTAGCAGTATTTCTTGTAACTATTACATCTTAGAAAGCTGTTTCTACATTAGTATGTGTAGATCCTTATTCTTTTGAACAGTTCCTGATATACCATAATGTTAATATGTTCAATTATTCCCCTACAGAAGGATTTGGGGGTCATTTTCCTTTTTTTTTCAATGACAATCTATGCTGAAAGGACCGTTATTTATTATGCATATATCTTGCATAGTGTTCCTGGAGGATAAATTCCCATAAGGGGAGACGGTAAGACAGGATTTGCTAGCTATACCAGTTTACACGCCCACCGACAACACCTGAGGCAGTTTGTTCCTCTATGTCCTCACTAACACTAATATTATCTTTTCTTCTTTCATCTTTGTATTATGCCTAACTTTTATTATAATTAACATTAATGAGAATGAATAACAATAGATTGTTTTTCTCCTTTACAGGTGGTTGAAAAGGAAATTCCCTAAGTGATAAATAGGAGATTGGTTTGCCCAGGAGTAATCAGCATTTATACAGCTCCTCATTTCTCAGAGCTAATTCAGTGCTACCTCACATTTGTACATAAACAGAAATTTGACTTTGGGAAGAACTTTGCAGGCCTTTCCTGGGAGCTCATGTTTTGCTGTTCTTGACTTAGTCTGGTGACTTAGAACCAAGTGGTTTCCCTTAAGACAGACCAATTTTTTGGTGTTTAAGAATTGTTTAAGAGGATTTAGGAAAAAATGGAGATATTCACCTTTCTTATTTCCCATTTTGATTCAGGAGGCCCTGGCTAGGACATTTTTGTGTCTTTTGGGCTTCAGGCATGGAAAGTTGAGGTAATCATACTCCTAAATTTGACAGACTGACATTGTTACTCCATGCAAAGCCACTTCCTTGTTTTATTCGGTGATTCTCTTTTATTCCCACTGCCAATTTCAACTTCCCTTCCCACTATAAGCATCCATTTCAATGTATTGGATATATGTCCTAGAATTTTAAAATATCTTTGAAAAATATATAGTGTGGTTTTGTGTGAATTTACATACATATTATACATTTTTAAAAATATATGTGTAATATATAACACATATATATATTATAAAAAAGAATATGTACATTAAATAGTCACCTCTCCATGTCCATGGATTCCTCATCCATGGATTCAATCAACTGCAGATCGAAAATATTGGGGGAAAAAATTGCACAAGTTTCAAAAAGCAAAACTCGAATTTGCTGCATGTTGAGAACTATACTGAATCCACACTATTGAAGTGATGTGTAGGCATTATATTAGGTATTGTAAATGATTTAAAGTATACAGGACAATGTGTGTAGGTTATATGCAAATACTACACCATTTTATACAAGGAATATCTGTGTATTTTGGTATCCTGGGTGGGATGGTGTCCTAGAACCAATCCCCCATGAATACAGAGGGACAACTGTGTATATAAATTAAATTGTGGTATACATATTTCTGTCTCTTACTTTTTTCTCTCAACACTATTTTTAAGATCTAGCCCAGATTGCAGTGGGTGCATCCCTAGAATTTGTTGCCTCTAACTGCCACTTAGTATATCCCAGTATACTCCCATCACCTTTTAAGTATGCATTCCCCAGTGATGGACAAGTACGGTAGGTTGGGTCCAACTCCTTGTCCTGCTACTACAAAGCTTCAATGAACAGCCACACATATGTCCTGAGTGAAAATTTCTCTGGGGTTTATGCACAGGAGTTTGTTAGGAATAGGTGGGGTTTTTTTTAACTTCCTATAATGACAATTTTCAAAAATACCCAACAATAGAGAAAACGATACCATGAACCTTATATGCTCATCTGCCAAATTGAAAAATTTTCAATAATTTGCTACACTTTAGCTCTCTTTCCTTCCTTTTGTTGTATATTTTAAGGAAAATTCCTCACATCATGACATTTTACTACAAATATTTCCATCTCTAATACATAAGGACATTTTTTTATGTAACCTCAACACCAATGTCACACCTAACAAAACTAAGACTATTTCCCTTGATATCCTCCAATACCCAGTCTATATTCAAATTTCCCTGATTATCTCAGAGGTAACTTTTATAGTTCATACATTCAAATCAGGCCCCAAATAAGCTGACACATTATATTTGATCATTATGCCTCTTAAGTCTCTTGTTCTATAAATTACACCCCTCTTCCACTTCTTCACACTATTGACTTTTTCAAAAACCAAGCTGAGCTTCCTGGTGGGCTGCTTCACATTCTGGATTTGTCTGGTTGTATCCTTAAAGCATCATTAATTCACTCCTCTGTGCCCTGTGCTTCCTGCAATCTACAAGGTACATCTAAAGGCTCGATTAGATTCAGATTCAATACTTTTCACAGTTGGTTCTCTGCACTCAACATTACATCACATCAGGAGGAATATAAGGTCTGACGGTTCCACTTTTATTGATGCAAACTGATCAGCAAGTTCAGGTCACGAAAACCAGCTTTTTTTTTTTTTTTTTTTCCATTTTTTTTTTTTTTTTTTTTTTTTGGTGTGAAATACCTTATCTACAAGTCTTCTAACGGTTTTGGCACTATTTCATTTAGGGTTGCAAATGGTCATTTTTAAACTTTGTCATTCATTCTACATTTAATAGCAGGAGTTTTTCTATTAAACTAAGTTTTCCATATCAACTAGGTTGATTATCCTGAAATATAGTTCATATGGACAGGCAAAGTATATTTCTTTTTCCTTTAACTATCAATTATTTACATAAGATGTTGGGGAGCTAGCTACCTTCAGTAGTAACCAGAGAGGTTTTTTTGTTTAGTTTGTTTTGTTCATTTGTATTTTCATGCTCAAAATTCCTCCTCTTTGGCTAATAAGATTCTTCAACTTGGCTCCAGTGTCCTTTGGACATGACTCTACTAGCTTTTGACACCTTCCTTGATTTCCGCTCATCACGATATTGGACTCATATTGTCCGTTTTCTACCCCAAATATGGAATCAGCCATTTCTTCAAGGTTCTGGTTCATTTCCATGAGAAACAGTATTTAGAAACCACCATCCGGGCCCCAGGAGTGCTCAGTGTTATGCAAATAGTGTTGTTTCAAGGCCTTTTCAGAAGATACAGATAGAAAATCCATTGTTAATAACAAGAAAAAATTTAACATTACAGTATTTTAACCTCTTTGATTTTATACCTTTCTCTGTTCTTCTGCATTAACAATCCTGATTCCTAACAACATTAACATAATGACTTGTTTCATTTCCCATCCTACATACACAGGATGCTTCGAAATAACTATGCGAATATGGTTAATAACAGCAATCTTACCGAATAAAGTTTAAAATTTCTGTAGTTCTTTTTGTCCACAAAATTGATCCCATTAAGAATGTATAGTCTAGAAGCTCTAATCTAAAGACATATGAAATATTTATGTTCATTTGTGGTTATAGCAGAGGTTGGCAATTTTTTTCTATAAAAACCCAGATGGCAAATATATTAGGCTTTGCAGTCCATCAGTCTGTGGCAACTACTGAACAGACAGAAGCAGCCATAGATAATACGGAAACTAAGGAGCATGACTGTGTTTCAATGAAACTTCGTTTACAAAAATGGGCAGCTGGCCTGTTCGGTCCTGTAGACTGTGGTTTGCCAACCCTCAGGCTAGGTCATCAATTTGATACAGAATTAGGTACATTTTTTTTAATTTCTTTTTTACATTTGTAGGATTAATTTTCTATCTTATTTCCTTATATTTATTTATTTATCTTTATTTTTACTTTTTTGGTATGTAAGGGTGAAGTCATAGAAATTTCATGGGAAATTCTGATTCAGGTGATCTATGGACCTGATTTTGAGAAATATTGCCCTAAAATAAAGGCACAGCCCCAGAGCTGGGGGGATAATCATAAGCCTGGAGTCAATTGTTGGCTAAATACTGTCATTTGAAGGATAATAGAGAGGTGCTCAGACCCAAACCTTGTTCTTGATAATCTGACCATTTGTCACTTCTTTCAGTTACATCACCTATTCCGTTTAGCAAAATGCAAAGGTTTCTTGTGTTACCATTTGTACATTATCAATCATGAATTCCTTTATCTATTTGCTGCAGAGATCTAAATATTTGTGGCAAAAGAGACATGGAGAAGATTGGTGGAGGAAACCAAGGAATGTGGGTAAATTGGGGAGCAACGTGGTAAGGCTGAGTACCTGGAGGAGGTGAGCAGCTAAAGGCATTGGGTGTTTGGGAAAGTAAGGAGGAACCTGCACAAGGCTACTAAATGAAATTGGACCCATTGAAATCAGGGACCATCATGTTTTTCTTCTCTGCTACTAAATACTCAACATCTGGGTATACTTTTGTTCAATTTATTCTACCAATGTGGTGTTTTAAAGGGCAATGTACCTGGCGAGTGTGATACCGGCCTGCAATATAAGCACCTGGTCATCTTTGGTTAATACCCAGCCTGCAGCACGCATTTGAGTTTTCAACCCCTGCTTAGCATACCAGTGGGGTCAGGCAGCAGGGAGACTTGGACACCCAGCCCAACATATTATGTGAGAGAAGGAAAAGAAAAGGCCAAAATATCTAGTAGGTATCAGAAAATACAATTTGCTGCTTTCCAAATTTGCCTTGCCCCACTTTTGCTGGGAGATACTTTGTACCATGAACAATTAAAGTATATTATAATATTCAAATTGAGGGTTCAGTCTCAAAGGAGCTTAGTACCTAAAGATAAAAATAAGACAAACAAATACTTTGAAATTTTTCCAGTACCAGCACAGATCAGGGAGAACACAGTAACGAGAAATGTTTTTTAAATCACCTCTCATACATTTAATAATTTGCCTTTTTTAACTTTTTGAGATTTAAAATAGCATAATTCAAAAGTATTTTGATCTTACAGTAATACACACCTGGGTTGAATGCTGTTTCTATTTTTTACTGTGTGATATTGGATAATTCACTTAATCTTCCTAAGCCCCAGCTTCCTCATCTATAAAGTCTGGGTGATAAGATTTATTTTTCAGGTTTCTTGTTTAGGGATTCTTTAATCCTCTATTAAATAAACATTTACTGAATGCTGAAGGGGATCAAAATATGCCACCCGAAAATATGCCACCATGGCATGTGGATTATTTTGAGCTGAATGAAGGCAGTTGAGAATCAACAGATGCAGAAAGAAACCTTCTTGGAGTTTCTCCTTTCTGACTAAAAGCAGAAACTTCTGAGAAATGAGGACTGCCATAAATCCCCTCTCTGCCATAAAGAAGATAGGAAAGTTAGCACCAAGATGAGTCTGCACAAAGAAACCTTACTGAAATAACCCTTGTCTTCTATTAGTTTTCCCGTATATTAACCTCTCCACAATTTACTGACCCTAGAATCCCAACCCCTCTTCCTTTGTCTATTCATGTCACAATGTATTGCTCTTTGTTAAAATAGTATATAAGTTCTGAGCCTAACTTCTTCTGTGGGTTTTCACTTCTTTTATGTGGAGGCTTCATGCATGAAAAATTAAAGTTTGTATGTTTTTTCTCCTGTTAATCTATCATTTGTCAGTTTAATTCATAGTCCTCAGACACTGCACCTAAAAGGGTATCGAAAAAGTATCTTCATCCCCTCCAATGCCTACACTATTAGTGAATGTCAGTTGCTGCTAGGGATTCAGGATACAGGAAGAATTATGTCACATTTTCTTCCTTTGAAGAAAAGATCTTTTGAATACAGGATACCTAAACTGAGTCTTGAAAGATGATTCAGAATTCAGTGGACAGAAATGGAGGCATAGAGGGTCAGTCCATGTGGAGGGCCCTGCTTAACCAAAGACACTGAGGTAGGAAACAGCATTAAATGAGCTAAAAATGCTTGATGTATAGTAAGTATTCAATAGATGTTCGCTTTCCTCTTTTCTGGGGGTTGCTTTCTTCTCTGGCAATAAGCCCGATTCATGCCATAAGCATTCTTTTTAAAGATTGAGAGGGTGCTACAAGTGCTTAGTTACTCCAGGTTCGTCAGTGGACCAGAAGCCTTGGCATTACCTGGGAGCGAATCAGGAATGCAGCATCTCAGGCCCCACTGTAGCCCTGCTACATCAGAATCGACATTTTAATTAGATTCCCAGGTGATCTGTATGCACATTGAGGTTTGAGAAACATTGCTAGGAGATAAAGAATACGAATAATTTCACTGATAAATGGAAGGATGCTTCCAGAAAGCAGAGACCTTCATGGAGAGCTCCCCAAAAGTGATGGTAAATAACAGCAGCAGTCAGGTAAGGACAGGGCATTTGCACATGATCTGGGACAGTTTATTCAGAGCTGCTCCCTTGCTGAAAGTTTTACCTGTAGTTGTCTTTTATCCTTAGCACTGTCTCCTTCCAATAAGTAGCCCCCTTTCCCCTTCTTTGTCCTGTTCTTAACCTGGCTTCCTCTTCGGACAAATGTCATATTGGAATTTAGGAAGCATATTCTTGATGCAAATAACACGAGGCTCAAATAAGAAGTCAGGCCTTCTTTAAACAGGATTAACCAGCCCCCACTAGAAATTGAGAACTGTTCAATTAAATTCCTTAGTAGGGCCTGCTGAGTTTCTTTTCAACCTCTTTTTAGTACTACAGCAGCTTGGAACTCCCAGAGATAAAACCCAGTTTTCATGCAGGGAAATTGCTAAAACCTACAGTCTGAGAGGGCAGTAGCTGGTGCTCCTCCTTTGAGCAAGGTGAAAGGAGACAGAAATAAACTATCACTTCCCATAGGGCTGAGGGACCATGGGGGATCGGCACATATCCAGGTCTTGGCTTGGCAAGTATCTACTTCTTCTGGGCTAGATTTTTTTTAAAACACATTTCATTATTCCCCCACTCCTCATTTATACAGTTCAAATAATAAGGTAAAAATTAGGTCAGTAATGTCGGAGAGGAAAACCTTTTCCTCTACTCACTTTGGTTCAACAATTGGGGCCTACAAATTAAACTGGCAAAAGACAGATTAACAGAAAAAAAAAAGACAAAGGTTTATTCACATAGGTTCTCAGGAGCCCACAGAAAATGTGGCTTAAAGAAGTAGTTAGAATTGGGGGCTTCTACACCATCTTAATAGGAGAAGGGGAGGGAGAGAAAAAGCATGTATGGAAAAATGAATGGGCTTGTAGGAGAATAGATGGGAGGTATGATAGTTTTGTGATAATGTTTGTTTGTTCGATTTCTCCTATGGCAGGAATCAATCCCCCACTTTAAAATGGGAATCGATCCTCTCCCCACCCCATACAGGGAAGCCTCTTTTTAAGGAGGATCTATGGCAGTTGGATTCTTTTAGACAGCTCTGCTTTTTCAGGCAGATAAGGGCAAGGCAAGGAGGAGGGTGTCAACCAAAACCTCATTCTGCATTTCTGCATGTGTTGATTCCCAAATGTCTTCAGCTCAAAATAATTTTTATTCCATAGTGGTATATCCTGGATCTCTTCAATAATTAGGAAAATAAGGGGGCATATAGAGAAGAACACATGTGCTGCCTCTCTCTAACACACACACACACACACCCCACCCACTATTCCCATCAAATGGAGACAACTATTAACATTTTGATATAATTTGTTTTTCCAATCCCTTTTCTTTTCATTTTTTGGCACATGGTTGAAGTCATACTATATATACAGTTTTGCTTCTTGCCTTTTCAACTTAACATTTTCAACTTAGCATTTAAGAAGTGTATGTGGGGAAAAAACTTTTTAAAATTTAAACTTATGAAATCTTTCAAACATAAACTGAAGTTCAGAAAGTAATATATCAACTACCCAGGGACCTACTGCCAGGATTTAAGAGACATTAGCATTTTATTTTTTTGCTTTGGATCACTCTGGAAAAAAGTCACAAATGCAGTTAAGGCCCCACCACATCCCCAAATCCTATTACTGCCACTCCTTCCCAAGGGTCACCACTATCTTGAGACTGGTATGTTTCATTCCCAGCTCTATTTTTAACTTTTGTCAATAACACACACCAATGTTCTGTGAAGTTTCAAATTTTACATAAATGGTGTCATGTTGTATATATCCTTTTGCAACTTGCTTTTTATCATTTGATATTAGGCCACCTTGGAAAAGATACCCTTTTTTCCATTTAATTATATAAAAGGAGGTAACCTTGTTCTGTTGGAAAATATTTTAGTTTTGCAAAGGCCCAGAGCTTATAGGTGATGACAATGGAGTTAGGTGGTACATCCCCATCACATGTTTATTTGACTCCATTACTTGACATGGGACTCAAGGAACATTCTGGGAGAAATGGGAGGAAGCTCAAGACCTCACTCCTCTTAAGTTTTGAGTTATGTGTGTAGGGAAGTAAAGGTAATCTCTTTTCCTCACCTATCATAAGGTTCATGGCCGAGACACCCATAACAAAAGACAAATTAACAAGAGAAAAGCATAATAAATTTATTTTAAAAGTTTTATGTGACATGGGAGCCTTCACAAATGAAGACCCAAAGACCCAGGAAAAACTGTGTTTTTTATGGGCAGTGGGACAGAAGTATGATTGGAGGATAAAAGAGTATGATCCAATGGTAATATACTGGCGAAAACTCAACAAGGCCTGTTTGTTCAGAGTTTTCTTGGGCTCCAGGTATAGGGCAGGGCCCCTCTGGGACGACGATCTTATGACATAGGTCATATGGGGGAAGTATGTCAGATGATTCTTTTAAGGGCTGCTTCAGGGAAGAAAGGTAACAAAAGGTTAGAAAGTGACCTTCATGCTTCTGTGGTTTTCTCACTTCCCTTCAGCTTAAAACACGCATTATGCCAAGGTGCCATATTTTGGGGTGTCGTATTCTGAGTCTCAACATTTAGATGCAAGTGGACCACATTGACCCTGGAAAAGGCCAGGTGGCAAGAAAATTCAACAGAGAACTCCAAGGGGACTCACTATATGAGTGGGGCGGGGAATCTAAATTGAGACTCAGACTCCAAAGCAAGGCCTAATTTTGGGTATAGACTAGAAGATAGCTGGTGATGAACACTGTGTGTGAGGATCTGAGGCCAAAATGTCACCCAAACTAGCTGGCCTGGCTCATGGGCACAACATGAGAGTAGAGGTATTTTTCTTTGTATGCATGTGGCAAGAGCTAGTCCTGTGAGCATACACTGTTGTGATAACCCTGCAATGTGGTTAGTCTATGATGTAATGGTCTTTGTCTCCCATGGCCTGATGCACCATGTGTGACATGCTGCAACAGATAGCATCTCAGAGAGCAGCCACGGACAAGGGTGTAGGCAAATGCCCTAGACTTTCTGCTTTTCCTAAGCAAGGTGGTAGGGCTGACCTCCTGGTGCCGATGGGCTAATCTTGGGAATGGTTTATATGAGAGTGAAGGATGACATCCATACATGCTTGCTTATCTCTTGTAACAGATTTCTCAAAACTAAGCCATGCTGTTAGAAGCTGGACAGGGGTTACTGTTGGTATGGAGTAACAAGTAGATGAGGACCAAGGACTTCTGGAGCCCTGGTAATGTTCTGTTTCTTGATTGGGGTACTGATTTAAAAAAATGTTTGGTTTGTGAAAACTCATCAAGTTTTACATTTGTAATATATCCAGTTTTCTGTATGTATAGGTATATGTTGGAGATATTGCAGGTTTGGTTTCAGACCATTGCAATAAAGCAAATATCACAATAAAGCAAGTCACGTGAATTTTTTGGTTTCTGAGTGCATATAAAAGTTTTTACACTATACTATAATATATTAAGTGTGCAATAGCATTATGTCTAAAAAATCAACATACATACCTTAATTAAAAATACTTTATTGCTAAAAGTGTTAATGATCATCTGGGAGCTCAGCAAGTTATAATCTTTTTGCTAGTAGAGTCTTGCTGTGGTGTTGATGGCTGCTGACTGATTAGAATGGTGGTTGTTGAAGGTTGCAGTGTCTGTGAAAATTTCCTAAAATAAGAAAACAGTGAAGTTTTCCACATCAATTAATTCTTCCTTTCACGAAAAACTTCTCTGTAGCACGTGATGCTATTTGATAGCATTTTACTCACAGTAGAACTTCTTTCAAAATTAGACTCTGTCCTCTCAAACCCTGTTACTGCTTTAGCAACTTTTATGTAATATTCTAAATCCTTTGTGGTCATTTCAACAATGTTTGCAGTATCTTCACCAGGAGGAATTTCCATCTAGGGAAACCACTTTCTTAGCTCATCCATAAGAAGCAAGTTCTCAGCCATTCAAGTTTTATCATGAGATTGTAGCAATTCAGTCACATATTCAGACTCCACTTTTAATTCTAGTTCTCTTGCTCTTTCTACCACACCTTCAGCAACTTCTTCTCCTCAAGTCTTGAACACTCCAAAGTCATTCATGAGAATTGGAATCAACTTCTTGCAAGCTCCTGTTAACGATGACATTTTGACTTCCGCCCATGAATCATGAATGTTCTTACTGAATCCTTTCCATTAGGTTTTCAATTTACTTTGCCCATATTGATCGGAGGAATCTTTACCCATGACAGCCATAGGTTTACAAAATGTATCTCTTCAATAATAAGACTTGAAAGTCAAAATTACTTCTTGATCTACGGGCTGCAGAATGGGTGTTGTGTTAACAGGCATAAAAACAACATTAATCTCTTTGTCTCCATCAGAGGTCTTGGGTAATAAGGTGCATTGTCAATGAGCAGTAATATTTTGAAAGGCATCTTTATTTCTGAACAATAGGTCTCAACAGTGGGTTTAAAATATTCAGTAAACAATGCTGTAAACAGCTGGGCTGTCATCCCGGTTTTGCTGTTCCATTTATAGAGCTCAGGCAGGGTCAATTTAGCATATTTCTTAAGGGCCCTAGGATTTTCGGAATGGTAAATGAGCATTGGCTTTAACTTAAAGTCATCAGCTGCATTGACCCCTAAAAGAGAATCAGCCTGTCCTTTGAAGTTTTGATGCCAGGCATTGACCTCTCTTTAGCTATGAAAATCCTAGATGGCATCTTCTTCCCATAGAAGGCTGTTTATTCTACACCAAAAACCTGTTGCTTAGTGTGGCCACCTTTATCAATTGTCTTAGCTAGAGCTTCTGGGTAACTTGCTGAAGCTTCCTTATCAGCACTTGCTATGCCACCTTGCTCTTTTATGTTATGGAGATGACTTCTTTTCTTAAACTTCATGAACAAACCTCTGCTAGCTTCAATATTTTCTTCTGCAGCTTCCTTACCTCTTTCAGTCTTCATAGAACTGAAGAGAGTTAGGGCCTTGCTCTGGATTAGGCTTTGGCTTAAGGGAATGTTGTGGCTGGTTTGATCTTCTATCCAGACAACTGAAACTTTCTTTATATCAGCAATAAGGCTGTCTTACTTTCTTATCATTCGTGTGTTCTCTAGAGTAGCACTTTTAATTTCCTTTAAGAGCTTTTCCTTTGTGTTCCCAACATAGCTAACTGTTTGGTGCAAGAGGCCTGGCTTTCAGCCTGTCAGCTTTTGACATGCCTTCCTCACTGAGCTTGATCATTTCTTGCTTTTGATTAAAAGTGATAGACATGCAACTTTTCCTTTCCCTTGAACACTCAGAAGCCATTGTAGGGTTGTTAATTGGCCTAATTTCCATATTGTTGTGTCTCAAGAAATAGGGAGGCCCAAGGAGAGAGAGGGATGAAAGAGAGAATGGCTGGTCAGTGGAGCAGTCAAAACACACAACACTTACCGATTGAGTTCACTGTCTTATCTGGGCACTGTTCACGATGCCCCAAAACAATTACAATAGTAACATCAAATTTCCTCAGTCACAGATCACCATAATAGGTATTATAATAATGGAAAGGTTTGAAATACTGCAAGAATTATCTAAATGTGATACAGACACACGATGAGCATATCCTGTTGAGAAAATGGTGCTGATAGACTTGCTCAACACAGGGTTGCCGCAAACCTTCAACTTATAAAAAGCACCATATCTGAGAAGTTTCATAAGGCAAAGTGCAATAAAATGAGCTATGCCTCTGTAATTTCTAGAAATGTTTTTTAAAAAATAATTCTATTTTGTATTTCAAGCCGGTGAAGTGAAGCCTACACATGAGTGATTGTTAATGCCTTAACTTTACCTATCACAGCCCATGGGCCTCTAGTTGAAGTTTCAGGACACACCTTTGTTTTTCTACCTGATGAGGTTTATTCCCATAACTTCACCATTTTTCAAATTGTTGTACCAAAGGAAATAATGTGACTTTACTCTTCCACACTCTCTCCTCCAGACTCCTGCAGTTTTATGAGAAAACACTAGAAATCTGTTACAAGAGATGAGTGAGCATATATGGGAAGGAAGGCGTTCCCAATCTCCAGGACATGGCTCTGGGGTAAACTGATAGCGTTGAGAGCAGATGGTGCCCACCGCACAAACCTTTCCCAGGAGAGATGAGGCCCAGACTTTGGCATCATTCCATCTATGCCTAAGGTTTGCCTTATTCAGCTCTCAATGAGCATTTTACAAAGGTTCTTGCTGTTGCTTACATGAGAGAAGTAGCAAACCAAGAATTCTCCTGTCAGCATTCAGACCCTGCTTTCCACTGGACACTGCATGTTTCTGTTGCATGCCCTTATTTTTCTCCGTGTGTACATTTTTACCCTGTTTCTTGCTTCTAATGCCCCCACATATGTAGTTTTTAAAGGCAGTGTCTTTGGATCACTGACGTTTGTTCTAAAACTTGTCTCTATCCTGCTGACAACTTCAAAAATTTCCATTAAATTCCTGTTGGCTAAACATTTTTCATGTCAATCCCTCACTAAAAGATTTTGAACCCAGATGAAAGGATTCCTTTGACTACACAGGGAACTATATCCTTCCTCAATGCAACATGGATCCAATGGCAATGCCCAGTGCCTATTTTATGTGGTTTGCAAACACTGAAACTTTCTAAATGTAAAATGTACTGAGATACAAGATTACTACACATTACTGGGGAAATTAAGCCCTACCTAGTAATATACTATGTTCTTTGCATGGCACCTAAATTATTACATTGCCCCCATATAGTGCCTGACACATAACATGTGCTCAATATATGATGTGGAAGCCAAGAGAAAGAAAGGGTGGTAGGGGAATATGAGACAAAGTATCTATTTATAGTCCAGAAATCTCTTCACATTTTCGAAATCAACTTGTTTAGCAAGATATTCTGTAAAATAATTATTCTAAGATAAAAAAAAACCTGGAAAATCTCACATACTGTAGCCTCTTCTTGGATATTTGCACATGAGCATGTTAAAGATGCTGGGAGGTCCTGCGTCTCAGGAACATGTTCGATTCTGTTTTTTTAAGACTATTCCATGGAATGCTCCTCTATTAATAATTTTAGTATCATCCATTCACATCCTACAGGACCAGTGTTCTTCAGAGCATACTTAGGCAAATATAGCTGCAACTCACCCAGATATGATTCAGAGACTGCCAATACAAATTGTTCCCATGCGAAGAGCTAACTGAACTCATAATTATCAACTACATAAATGCCTCTGAGACTGCACCAAGATCAGCCTGATTAGCATATTTGCTTGTATGAAGTCAAGAGCATATGATTCTATTATACTACACATATTGTGCATTCTAAACATACTCTGAGCCTTTCTTGGGAGGATGCCATTGAATCCCAGTGGCTGACAGCTAAAATAATGCTAGGCAGTATGGCTGTAGTCATGGGGTGTGCAATAGTCCACTCTGGGGGTCATTACAAATGAACCACATGATTGGGAGACACATTTATTTGTGTGTCATCTGGTCCTGGCATTCATTTCCATTCTGTGTCATTAATTTAACACAGCAAAACAAAACAAAGAATCGATTACCCTCTTCAAATTCAATTGGAGCCTGCCATATTTAATGAAAGGGAAGCAAAAAAATTATTGAAACCAGACTTTGCAGATGTCAATTAGCCAATGATAAAAGCAACATGAAAAAGAATGGAGATGGTTGTGACATCTCTCATGCCACTGGGAGGGAGGCAGGTGTGTGACCTCTCACTCAGATTTTTTTTTTTTTGTCACCAGATGGATATTCTACCTGTTACCTTAGTGTGGGAATGTACTGACATCTAGTGGACAACCAGGTGGTTGATATTTTGGCCACAAATTACACTGTAGAAATTAGTAAGCCACATATTCATGGTATTTGAGAAGGTTCAGGCCAAATAAAATTTGGAGTGTAAATATAGATTACTTTCTCATTAATTAATTAAATTTATATTTAAGCTAATATTATATTCTGAATATTTTTTCCCATTAACAATACCATCCCATTGTCTTGTGAAATACTGGTCCATTAATCAGATGCCTACCAGAATTTAACAACTGCCTGTGTAGATAGGCAACATAATGCCAGAGACACCCAAAAGATAGCATGGAATGCTTTTTATTTTACATGTTTTCGGAAAAGAACTTTTTTTCTCTAATTATCAAGCACATATGAATTAGTAAGTTCTAGCCACCTGCTAGTAAAGAATTCAAGAATTTTAAGAAGTTTGGTCAAAAATTTGCAAAGCTAACTACAATCATCTCAGATGCTATTCTGATAGGAGGAAAGAAGGGCATTTCAAGTCTAAAGAGAAGGTTTATGTGCCCAGTTTCCCTCGTATCATTGATCAAGGGAGTCTGTGATATAGATCTTACTTACCTGGCTTATTGAATGATACCTTGTAGGAAGTAATTAATGTTACGATATGAGGAGAAAAATAGACAACATCTGTCTCATCAACTCTTGAATTGTGAATCAACTGAGAAATAAATTAAAGAAGTAAATTAGGCAAAGATTTAAAAATAAAAGTTTTAAGCTTGGTAAAGCAGATTGGAGAATGCTGTTCAACCTGTACCCAACATAGATCTTCCTAATGTTGCTTTTTCCTCCTGAATTAAACTTATGCTGAAATAATTACGGCGCTTTTGTCCAGTTCTTATATAGTTCCTATTTCTTCCTATACGGTTTACTCACAATTTCCTGTTATTTATCCTTCCCTACAGTGTTAAAAATTATCTAAAACTTGGAAATAAGGTGAAGGGGAAGTTGGATGTCTTTTCAATGTCAAACTAGAATTTTGTTGAATATGCCTACACAAAGAATTATTTAATTTTCTAGGAGAATGTACTTGTATTTGACTTACTACTTATTATTTGGATAGAGCCCAAACACTGTGAAGTTATATGTTAATTTGTAAAGTTTTTTACTGAAAGACTGAATATACAAATTGACAGTTGCCAGACCATGTATAAAAATAGGATTGTGATCCACAGCCTGCAGGAATCAGTCCAGGAAACCAACCTGTTATCTACAGTAACCAGCCCAGGAAGCTGGCCTGCTTCTGACCTACAGCCAGCGTGACTTAAAGGGAATCAGACCACTGTCTCTAATAGACATCCAGGAAGCCCAACAACCATCACTGTAACAATTGGCCCAAAATGGATAGAACTAGATCAATAACTGATAGTTTCCCTAATTCCTGTTTCTGCTTCCAACTTAGTGCCAACCAGGAAAAGCCAAATATGCACCCCTAACAAATCACATAGAATGCCCCACTTCTAGTTAACGCTGTCACCAGGTTCTCCACGCCAACAGCCTTCAATCAGGACATTCCAAAGCCTTCCCTTTTCACCATTATAAAGTGTCTTTTACTCCTCTGCCTGCCTTTGAGTCTCTTCTAAAACACAAGTGACAGTGACTGGCTCCCTTGCTACAGCAAGCTCTAAACAATAAATAGCCTTTGCTTCTTTTCATTTGGCCAGTAGAAAAGAAAATCTCAAAGTATAATGCTTATTGCCCTGTAGAATATTAACCAGTTTTGTATATAACCTAAAAATCTTACTTTAACTTCTTTTTGCTAATATCTAGAAATAACTGTTCCTCATATGCTCTTGAAACCAGTTTTCCTTTTTCCCTCATTAATGAAATGGCTAAATCATTGACAGGTATTCATTCTATATTTGTATGACAATTATGTTTTCAACTTTTTGAAAATAACACCATTGACAACAGAAAAGAAACAGAATACCTGTAAACATCTAAGAAGAAATTCAAATCCATATTGTCCTAAAAGCTATATTAACATAAGAAACAGGATACTCATTTGGTCTACAGGGTGTCTTCAATTTGTTTTAATATTGTAAAATAGCCATGTCATATTTTTTTGTGGAGGAGTTTTACCAAACTTCCTCAGATCGTGGACTAGTGATAATTACATACATCTGAGTGGCCCAACTTGAAACTTACATTACTCAGTTTTTGCTCTGTAACAATTCCCTAAACCCTACTTCCAACATTTATTTGTCTGACTCAAATGTGTGCAGGTTAGCTGGGCTGACTCTGCTTTAGATGTGGGTTGGGTTCAGGTCTGCTCACCTCTGGACAAAAGGCTACCTGGAACCACTTCTTCTCACCGTGATGACAAAAAAAAAGCAAGATCACAAGGTCAACTGTGCAAGCAAGCCTCCGTTTATGTCATGCTTGCTAGCATCCCACTGGCCAAAGTAAGTCACCGAGCTAATCCCCAAGTCAGGGAACAAGGAAGGTGTATCCTTCATATAGCAGGAAGCACTGCGAAGTCGCACATCAAAGTGTGGATGTACATACCTCTAACAGAGATAGAGCAACATAATCTAATCTACAGCAAAAATAAAACTGCAAAGGAAGAAAGAGCACTGCTGATCAGCTTTCAGAAGTGCTGGCAACCAGACCAGATGCAGGAGAAGGCAAGTAGGAATAAGACTCATTTCTCAGAGTGAAAAGCCCTGAGTAGATGTAATCACAGATCTTGAAAATCTGCAGAGCTATTTGGCAGAGTAAAAAAATCACAATTTCCGAAGCCAGTATGTGTGTAAGTATGAATCAAACTTTGAGCCTTGTGGCAGCCTCTGTAATGCAAATCTCAGAGTGTGTCAGAATAATTAGACATTTACCCCAATGTTGTGTCTAGTTCCCAAAGGCATTGATTAAGATAGAAGTAAACAATGCCCTGTAAGAACCTGAGTCCATGGGATTAGGGGACAGATATATTCTGAATATACTAAATAAAATTTCTGAAAATCTTATTATGTGACCAAATTCTGAGCAATATTTAGTTTCCTTTTGTCTTTCATAAGACTAAATTAAAGCTAAAGTCTACATCACTGATGTGCCTATATATACCCCATAGTTGTCAAGAATTATTGTCTATTAAAATACCGCTAACTCAATGATTGTGATAGATGACTTATAAGGTTAAGTTTTATTTTTATATAAATAAATTTGACCAAACTTTGAAAATGCCCTTTTAAACAACTTATGGGAAGACATTGTTCTGGACTGAACTCCTGCACTAGGCCCCAGCAGACCAGACCAAACCAGAATGGAGTCACTCATGCTCAGCATCACGTAATCAAACTGAAACTTTAAGGAAGCAGGTAAATCTCCAAACAGACTAGTTTTTCCTGAAAACAGGACATTCATAGCAACCAAACAGAAAGAGCTCAGTTTACCTGAGTCAGCTTATTAAGAAAGTCCCCTCTGCTTTAGCTCTTACAAGAAAAGTCACCTGTAGTAACCTGATGTTAACCAATCTGCTTTTTAAAAATCATTTCATTTCCTTGTTCCCACCTTACAAAAATGAATTGTGCTGTCATGCCTAACAGAACACTTATTCTATGAAATGAGGTGTTGCCCAATTGTAGAATCACAAATAAAAGCCAATTAGATCTTTCAACTAAATTTGTCATAATTTTGTCTTTTGATCACTCTTACATAACTGACAAAATCCATTTTTTCACCATCAAATAAGCTATAATCACCACGTTTTCTATGCAGCCTACCTAAATATCAGCGTCTGATTATATGGCCAACTGCTGCAAAACTTCAGGTGCTTCATAAGAAAATACTTCAGTTTGCCACCCAAGTTGTTTTTTTCCCCTAACCATTATGTTTTTGAGATTTTTCCACTGATATATATGGTTTTACTTCACTCATTTTTAGTTCCATATTGAATTGCATTGTCTGTATAATCCATTTTTAAAATTCATTCTTGCAGTAATAGTTATTTTCAGTTATTACTTAAATTTGCCACCCCAAAATATTATTTTTTCTTAGGTATCAGGAAATGTCCCAATGTCCCTAATAGACAGGCATTATGCTTGTAGTTTCATCCTAAATTTTTGTAAGTATGGAGAGAATGAGACCTGTTTGTGTGACCTGCTGCCTCTCCACACTATCCCAATTATGATAGAGGCCAATACTGTTATTCTAATGAGGGAAATATTCAAGAGGCTCTAGTCTGGACCAGGCTTTCTGGATCTCAACTAGCTAGCCCATGCATATGTCATCAGTGGATGGAAAGCTGACTGGTCTAGAATGGTCTTACTTACATTGCTATAGGTAGGCTGGCTGTTGCCTGGATTCATGTGCAGCTGGCCACATGTCTCCCATCCTCCAACAGGCTCCAAAAGCAGGGTGCCAACAGAGAACAGAAGTCCCAAAGGCCTTTTGAGTATAGATATAAGCTTTGAACTGGTAAACATCACTTCCTTCACATTCTGTTGGCCAGAGCAAAACATATAAACAGCTCATATTCATATAGACAGCTGACAAATACAGCTATCTATTTGTCTGTAATAAACCACCTCGAAAACAGTAATTTAAAACATCAGTACTTTATTTTGCTCACAAATCTGCCATTTGGTCAGGGTTTGGTGGCGAAATTCATCTCTGGTCTATTAGACATCAGCTGGGCACCTGAACTAGGGCTGGAGGATCCACTTCCAAGATGGCTCCATCACCTGGCTGGCAAATTCCTCTTCCAGTAAGACTCTACAGACCAGCTTCCTTGCAGCATTAGCAAGCATCCCAAAACATAGGAAATAACAGGTGCTAGTTTCTCAAGGCTTGGCCCAGACATTGATACAATACCACTTTTCCCATATTCCTTTTGTCAAGCAGCAAGCATCCAGATTCAAGGAGAGGGAACATAGGCCCATCTCTCAATGGAACAAGTGTCAAAGAATTGGGGGCTATACTTTAAAACTGCCACAGGCAGTCTCTAGACTCCAGCCTTGATGGAAAGGGTGATAATGTCACCTTGTAAAGGGCATAGATGACGGAAGGGGTAAAAAGTTATAACAATTTTCACAATCAATCCATCACAGTATAAACAGAGAGGTGGGAGGGGTCTCTAATTGAATACTTCTCCTTTTAAAAGATATTATTTATTCTTCTCAGCCCTATGTTAGCTATAACTTATCAAAATGTAGATTTGGAAATACTATTCTTATTCTTTAAATGATTTAGAGAATTTTATATAGGAATTCTTTATAATGCCTCCTTTTTATTTCAAAATAAATGTTAGCACTTTAGCTCCCTTTGAAAAATGTGAAATCATGTTTTATTGATGGGATAACTATTATGAAACAACAGTGCATGTAATCATCTTATTCCACTTGACAGGATGAACACAGCCATTTTTCACAGAAAAAAGACAGTGAAGTACTCAATTACAGCTGTGTGATCAATGTAAAATCTTTCATTCATATAAATCGCAGAGTCATTGACTGGACATGGGGCAGGGAACTGTGTAGCTATGGGCCACCCTGAATTTTCTTTAGGCTGTCTTCTCTGTGCCTAAAGAGAAGGCACATTTCAATTGGAATGACAACTGAAATGACCTAGAGGTCAGCCAGATAGAATTACCCATCAACTTTCCCCAAGACCATTCAACATTGCTCCACGGACAAAACTTCTCCTTTGATAAGGAAATTCTAAGCCACATGCATCAATTACATTCCCAAATTCTTGTTTTTTTCTTTCCTAGGCAGCAACCTGATTTCAGAAAAGGGATTTGACCTTATGGAAGTTTTAAAAATAAAATATCTATAGCAACTACAAAGTACAGTTTGATAAGCCTAGGTCATGTGCTCCCAGCAAATACCACCTCCTGGGGAGCGTTGAAGTGGTAATTGCTATGATTTATTGAGCATGTGGTTTGGGTCAGTCTTTGTATTATGCGATTCTCGAATACTTTCTCTCAGGACTATATTTGGCAACAAGAAACAAAACCTTACATATAGTAGGTTTTTAAAAAGTGAACAATTTTTTTCATGTATCTAGAAGCATAAGGATCCGACAGCATTGTGAGGTAATCAGGAACTTATGCCTCTTTCTGTTTGGATTTTCTTAGTTTATAGTATTCATCTTCACGTTTGTCACTGTGGTGTTGCAAGTTGGTGTTTTACACCTAGATTGAGGCTACTGTGACTATCTTCCCATGAGAAGCTTGAGATTGTAGCCAACACACAGGAATCAGAGCCAAGAAATGGAGAAATAGAAAAAGAAAAGCTTGGAGACGTTGCTCACCTTGGTTAAGCCAATCCAGAAGACACTCTTAAAACATACATATCCTGCATCTTTTAAGTTACATAAATCACTGCATTGCCTTTTTATTAAATAGACTGAAATTGAGCTTCTTGTCTTTTGGAACTAAAGAGCCTTAACTGATACAAACCCCATTTTGCAGATGAGGAAATGTGAGGGTCTCCAGATCTATCTCAAAAA
>NW_012148075.1:99404-100323 GCF_000956105.1 Propithecus coquereli
TGCTGGCTCCAGGGCCATGCCATCTCTCCTACAATCCACACCAACAAAATATCTGCTTCACTCCCTGCACCCTCTCCAGTTAAACATATCAGAATGAGCTTGGAAAAAATGCTCAGCAACCTAATTCAAAGTATACGCCACAACTGCTGTCATCATTATTGCTTAACATGGTATTGGAGGTGCTATAAGATTGGAAGACTAGTAAACAATCACTATCTGGAAATTATATGATAAATTATATAGAAAACCCAAGAAAATGAAAAAATTATTAGAACAACCAACTTGAAAGAATTTTACAGGAAGCACCCACATACCCACCACCTGGATTCTACTCTAATATTTTACTAGATTTGCTTTATCATGTGTCTATCCATCTATCTCTCTACATTCATCAACCCATGTTAATTTTGGGATGTATTTCAAAGGAAGTTGCAAACATTAGTGCATGTCCCCACTTAATACATTACTATGCACATTATTGACTAGAGTTCGATATTTCTTTGCATTTCTTTTTCTTTTGGGGTAAAATGCACACAAATATATCTTATGCATACAATTAAATGTACAAATCTTAAATGCACATGCAACAAGTTTGACAAATGCATACACATTTGTAACCTAAACCTTTACCAAGATATAGAGCATGAACCTTCCTAGCCAACCCCTGCTCCCACCACAGTCAGCCATAGTTCTGATATTTTTCCACCACAGAAAAAAATTTGTCTGTTGTAGAACTTTATATAACAGAACCATGCAATATATACTCCACTGTATAAGATTTCATTCCCTTAACATGAGGTTCTTAGAATCATTCACGTTGTTGCCTGTATCAGTAGTTCATTCCTTTTCATTGTTGAGTAGTATTTCATTGTATGGACTTACCAAAGTTTGATGATCCATTTTCATAGTGATGGGGATA
>NW_012148075.1:101373-131847 GCF_000956105.1 Propithecus coquereli
TAAATATGGTTTATACTTTTGTAAGGGGGGAAATTGATTAATTTGATCTTATCAAAATTAGAGAATTCTCTTTAACAAAGGACACAGAATTACCATGCAAGTGACAGACTGAGAGAAGATATTTGAGTCATCCAAAACTCACCAAGGATTAATATTTAAACTCTGAAGGAATGGCTGAAAATCAGCAAAATTAAAAAAAGAAAATGGGCAAAGGATATGATTAGGAACTTCAAAAACTGGGAAACACAAATGGCTTAGAAAAATGCAAAGAGATAATCTCATTAGAGAAATGCTAAAGAAAAGATACAACTTCATACAAATAATATTGACAATAATAGAAGCTGGATAACATCAAATGGTTATAGGTTATAAGAAAAAGGAATCCCCATAGACAACTGATAGCAGTATACATGAGTTCAGACAATGCGATGCATTATTCACTCCTGGGTATGTACCTCAGAGAACCTCTCATACCAGTCCATAAGGAGATGTGGGCAAGGATGTTTATTGCAGCATTGTTTGTGAAAGCAAGATTCACCTCTAGAAGAATGGATAAGTAGAACTTCGCAGGTGCATATGATGGAATGTTATGGAAACTATGTAATAGAAGCAATAAACCAGATTTACCAAGTATACACAAATAGTTTTTTAAAGCATAACACTGAGAAGAAGAAAAAAAGAAAATCTGATTTATATCTCTGTTACACTTACGTAAATTTTTTTAAAAACACACCCAACACCATACATTTTCTAAACTACAACAATATCTAAATAAACATATTCAAGAAGCCTAGGAAGTTTACTTATCGCATACACCAGAAGGAATGTCTAACAGGTGAAATGGTAGCTCTTAGACTATGTCTAAGTGGGAATGAAAGGGAAAATAACAACAAAGTAAAATAAAACAAAAGAGGAGCTGTGCACAGAATAAAGTGGATAACATGCCACCAAAGGAAGTGTAGAATCAAACTCCTTTCTGGGCAGCTGAGTCACACACACAGATACACAATCAATCCTTGGATATGTTTTTAAATTACCTGTAAATCTATTGAACATTCTGATCTTACAGCCTTCACTTTATCAACTTAACCATAAAGCTATCAGAGGAGATTATCAAAAGTTTTGCTGAAATCATGGAATAATATGGAATACCTTTGAGCTATCAAAATAATAACCAAATGTTTAATAAGCTATTGTTTTTGATAGGACTGACTTGTGATTAGTAACCAAGTTAGCTTGACAGGAAGAACTTAGATGGGTAATTGTCAAATTCTTCTCCAAATGTTCACAAATAAAACACTTTTTAATTATTTTCTCAAATTGTTTTAGATTTTTTTTTCTACACCAAACTTTTGGTATGTAATTTCTAGTACCTTTCTTTTGGAAAATTTGGTCACATTTTTTTCCAGATTTGCCCTTCTTTTGCCTCCCCCATTCTCCAAAAATTCACAAAAATAAGGATAATGATAGTAATTTTAAAATAATAAACATAAGATGAAACCTGCAAGTTTCTTTAGAACTCTAAGATGTAATCCACCTGGGTTTAGGTGGGTATACGCATTTAAAGTATTATAGCTTTGTGATATTTTGCAAACTCATTGATATTTTATGTATTTTAATACTGAGGTATTGATTATTCACTATGGGTCATAGCCTTTGTAAAAGGATTCAGTGATTTCAAACAATACATTAAAATACAAACAAAACATGGGATGAAACTAGCAGCAGAACATGTAACTACTGATTCAATATTCAGCTGACTATATTTATTAATAAAAGAGATTTAATGGTGATGTGGCAAGAATCAGAGATGCGAATTCTAGTTCCAAATTGTCCACTAATGACCCTTACCTGTAAAATGGCATGCTATTTATCAGGATCAAATGAGATAATGCATGTGAAATATTCCTGTAAACTGCAGAGTAAAAAGTAAATGGATATTTTAATTTTTATTTCTAAAATTGTGTCCAAAGAAATGGAAGGGTGTATTAGCTAAAGTGCTTTCGCTTACCTATAAGAAGCAACCCAATTCCAACTAGCCTAAGCAATAAAAGGAATTTATTAGCTCAATGTCTGAAAAAGCCTGGCGAGAGACTGGATGCTTAGGCTCAAACAGCATAGGCAAGACACGCTTTCTCTCCCTTTGTTTTGTAGCTCCAGCTCCTCAATAGCTCTCCACCTTCATGGTCACAGGATGGTTGCCAATGGCATTCAGGGCTACATGTTTCCTGGTACAAATCAGCTCTGAAACCCTGAGAGTTTAAATGAAATCACTGAAATTAAGTATCTTTGGTTCTGATAAGCCTGACTTGGGATGTGCCCATCCACTGGCCATCGCCACAGCCAAGAGCACAGGACACACTGATGGGCTTCAGCTAATCAGGAACTGTGGCCAATGTGGCCACTTTGCACAATTCCAGGGGCAATACACACATATCTTCAAGTAACAGATGCCGGAGAGCCCATCAGCACAAGCAATCTATGGTGGGTCTCTGGGAGAAAAGTTAACATTTACATTAGAAGTCCTTTGAGCTGGGAATAGGGCAGCCAGCCTCACTAATTGCAGGCCAAATCAGCAGGAAAAATTCTAGATTTCACCCATTAATAATTTTCCTCATCCCTGAATTCTCCCTCTATGGATTGATTTGTATCCCCACCAAAATTCATATATTGAAACCCTACCCCCCAGTATGACTGCATTTGGGGATGAGGCCTATAAGAAAGTAATTAAGTTTAAACGAGATCATAAGCATGGGGCCCTGACCCAATAGGATGAATGTCCTTATAAGAAGAGACACCAGAGAGCTTCCCCCAGGCCCCTCTACGGGCACTGTGGAAGGGTCATGTGAAAACACAGTGAGAAGGCAAACATCTGCAAGCCAGGAAGACAGCCCTTCCCAGAAACCAGATTTGCTGGCACCTTGACTTTGGACTTCCCAGCCTCCGGAATTGTGAGTAATAAGTTCCTGTTGTTTAACACACCCAGTCTGCGGTATTTTGTCATGACAGACCACACAGACCAAGACAACTCCTCTTCCCATATTTTTCTCTGCACACTACCACAACTTGGTTTCTCAATTCAGAGGCTCAAAAAGTCCTGTGCACTCATGGTTTTCATTTCCCAAACCCCTTTTCTTTATCAGTTTACTATGGTGATGCTCTCCCCCAATACTCTACTGAAATTTTCTGGCAAACATTGCATACTTTTCAATCCTAATCCCGCATGATCATTAGAATCATGTGACGCCACTTCTTCTCTCCCTCTGTTAGAATCTGTGACCCAAATCTTAATTTTCCTTCTGCTCTCTGGCTCACTTCAGTTTTCTTTACCGATTCTCCTATTTTGCCCAATAAATGCTGATGTGTTTCTAGCCTCTCTTCATGTTGTTATCCTCTTGTTTCTCCAGTTCTTGAGGACTTCGTACCACTCTGTCCCATAAATTCACCCAACCTTCCCCATACATTTGACTTCCTACCAGCCATCTCTAAGTCACTGTCCACAGATCCCTTAAGCTTAACATTCAAAACAAAATTTGTTGTTATCCTTATATCCACCTCTGAACAAAAACAAAGCCCTGCCACTGTCTGGATAAATGGTGCCACTAAACCATGCAGCTACCCAAGATAGAGACCTCAGGATTATCTTCAACTTCTGCTTCTCCTTCACTTCCCACATCCGTTAGTAACCTAGTTTTCTCTTTAACATCCTTGTTCATGTCCCCTGGTGAGTTCCCTAAGTATCATCCTGGACTAGTATTCTCTTCCGCTATGTGGCCTCTCTGCTTCCATTTTGTGCATCGTCTGCATACCTAATGCACAAAAAGAAAAGAAAAAGAAAATACGAAAAATCTGATCCTACCATCCCTCTACTTAAAATCCTTCCATGGTTCCCCATCGCATAGCAGGTAAACTAAACTGTCTAAAGGGGATGGAATGCTATGTGATGTAGTGGACAGCACCCTCGACAACTTCACCTAAATCAGTGAGTAGATAAGGTATTATAGTGGGTTTGGTCAAGATCCAGTTCCTTCCTAAACTTTCTATCTACCTCTAGCATTACACCTCTGTGGCAGGGCATATAATTATCTTATTCATTGCTCACAACAGCTTTAGGAAGTAGCTTCTTACGTTATCCCCATTTTATAGATAATGAAACTGAGGGACAGAGAGGTTAAATAGCTTGCTGAAGATCACACAAGTAGCAGAGCAATCAAATAAACTATGGTGTCCTAACTCTAGAGCCTACTTTTTTAACCATCCATCCAAGGGGTTATATTTCTCAATCTGGGCTCCATTAATTTGTTTAGGAATAGGTCAAAAATTATACTGAAATTACTGTATGTATTTTTCTAGGGAGAGGACCCATAGGTTTTCTAAGATTCTCAAAAGAACCCATGGCACAAACAAAATGGATAATAAGAAGGAAAAAACCTATAATCAGCTATCCCCAACCTTTTTGACACCAGAGACTGGTTTCATGGAAGATAGTTTCTCCACAGATGGAAAATAGGAGAGGAGATTGCCGCCTCAGCTCCACCTCAGATTCATCAGGCATTGGATTCTTACGGAAAGTGAGCAACCTGGATCCTTGGCATGCACAGTTTGCAGTGGGGTTTGTGCTCCTATGAGGTTCTGATGCTGCTGCTGATCTGACAGGGGTAGCGGGGTGTGAACCGCAGTTCTATATGACTGTCATTTCCAGGGGCTATAAAATAACTTCCAGAAAACTTTCTTGGGGGATTTTGAAGGTTATAGGACTCTGGAGCATTTTATGTTACCATAATCTGCACACTTAAAAATTCATCACGTCTATAAAATCTTCTCTGTGTTAATTAAACTTCCTTCCAACAGGATATAAACATGGTCCTGGAAAGCTAGTCATGGCCTGTCCAGAGAGCTGCAAGTGTCAGGAGTCCCTCCAGCCCAAAGGTTCAGGTAGAATATACAAGTGTAGAAAAACAAGCTTACCTTCAACAAAGCATGCAAATGAAAAGTACTCAAACCTGGTCCATAAATATTTCCTTCAGGTAATGAAGTCCTCAGGCAGAAGCCCAGTCATTTCCAGAGAAGGCTGAGTCACATATAGATTCTTCTAGGTACAAGTTTCCTCAATTGAGGTGGTCATCTTCTCCAGGCCTGGATATTTGCAAAGTGCCCTGCTTGTCTTGATTAATGACTCTCTCCATAAAGCTAGTCTTGGTGATGACATGACAAAGCTCCTCCGTCCCTGTGTGTTAATAGTACAGTGAGACCATTAACGGTTGGCAAGTATCCCAAAATTGCTCTAAAGATGTAGAGGAATTCTAATGAAATGTAAAACATTCATCAAAAAGGAGCACAATACATTTTTCAAACCTAATGCTCAGTGTTTCCACTTAACAAACACTATACCATCCTTCTTTAGGAAATATAGACAATTTTCCTTGGAAGGAAAAAAAAATATTTTCAAATTGTTGTCTTTATCTGTTCTATATTTTCCAAGTTTTAGGTTATAAATATGTACTATAGTGTTGTTATAAAGGAAAATAATTCATAAACTTTTTTTATTTTTCTAAAGTCATGTACTCTTGCAGGTTCCAAAAGTATTTCAGTACCAGATCGATAAAGTGGATGTGTTAAAATGCAGACCGCTGAATCAGTATCCACAGTGCTGGGGTCTAGAATCTGGGAGAGTGGTATCCAGAAGTTCAGAAGCTTATGTCAAGCACTCTTGTTTATTATGGACACAGCTAATTGCCCACCCAATACATTTCCCCATCTTTCCATTAATAGCACCTAGATTTTCTTTGAATAGTCACCTCTTTCCATGCATCCCATATTTTTTCAGAAAAAGCTCAATCCTCCCCTCACTTCAGTAGTTGGTTTTAATCAAGCATGGATTCAAGGGTGGTTATGTGACCTGTGCAATGCAATTAGAGTTGATCTCAGGACTCTGGCTCAAAATGTTGGGTCATAAACGCTCTTTATCTCACCAGCATTGAATAAAAACCCTATAATCCCAATGCCTGTGACAGCCACCTTAAAGCCATGAAGAGAACCAGACTTAGGAGGAAAATCACAGCATGGGAGCCAGAGCGGGGAGATGGAAAGAAACTGAGTCTTTGGTGCTACCATCAAGCTGCTGAATTAACCAATCATGGAGCCTCTATTGCCTCTGGATGCTCAGGTACATAGAATAATAAATCCTTTTCATCAAAAGGTGATTGAATTTAGACTTTCTATTCCTTGCAACATGATGTCCTAGCTGGTGTGCAACAACATATAGTTCTTAATTTCGGCTCCAACACAGTTTATCAGCTGATTTAGTTTCGTCAGTACCCAACTAGTACCTAAAAAGTACCATGCATTTTTTTTGGCATACCAAGATCAGGCTCTAACCATCCCTGTGGCAATCAAGTAACATTTACTTAAAAAAATAAATAAATAAAAGGCTGGGCATGGTGGCACATACTTGTAGTCCCAGCTACTCAGGAGGCTGAGGCAGGAGAATTGCTTGGGCCCAGGAGTTTGAGGTTGCAATGAGCTATGATGAGGCCACTGCACTCTAGCCCCAGCACCAGAGTGAGATCCTGTCTCAAAAAAACAAAAATGATGTAATACACTTAACGACTTTCTCCCCATCAACAATCATGATCATCCAATGTGCTGCTACGACAAGACCCTGGTTTCAGTGTTCCACACCTCCAAAACTGTCTCCAGACTCTACTCCAGCTCCTCTCTTAGATCTATTGGTCCTACCTTGAGGTTTCTAGTTCTGTTTTGTTGCCTATGACCTGGACTTTGCTTTCCTACTCAGCCATTTGGGTTGACCCACTATTGAGATAGTCTATGTAATTTTTCAGTTCACTCTTACCCCAGATGTTGGCTTTCATACTCAGCTTTCTTATCCATCTACCATGAGTTCGTCCACCTCCACAATGCCAAGATATACAAACCCCGGGGCGCATCCAAGAATTAGGCACTCAGATCTGGAGATGTTGGAGGTACAGTAAACAAGACTATTGAGATTAACAAAATTAAATCTGAGATTTCTTCAAATTATAAGGTATAATAGGCTAGAGACAGTCCTTACTCTCCAGGTATTTACAAGTCCAGTATGGAAAAAGATCCTGGAAATTAGAGGACTCAGTAATCAACATTTTCAAATAGCACTTTTCTGTCTAACAACTGAACATTATCACACCCACTCCATATTTGTTAGAAATGGGACACATATTACTTAGCATTTTCAGCTTTACTTTTCCAGAATGTAGGACACATTGTACTAATACAAAAATGGTCTCTTTAAGAGAGAAAATGCCATAGTATCACTCTTTGGGTTAATCCCCGCAGTAACCTCATTACCAACAGGAAAAAATCTTTGCATGTCATAAAAAAACTACTGAAAATTTATCCGTTTTCTACCTTTGCAACCATATATCTTATTATATCCATCTCGAAACCTAGATTCCAACCTAACCAGTCCACCAACAGTTCCTGGATGTCACAATTTTAATTTGTCTTTGTCTTTTCTGTTTTCTCTAACCAGAATACCCTCACCAACTTCTTCATTAAGTGGACATACTCATCATTCCAAAGCCAGCTAAATTCTCGCCTCCTCACTTAAGGTTTCTCTGATTTTCTCCAAGTTGTTGCTGCACCTCCCACGTAGAAGACAGACAGTCGAGGAAAGATTGCAGAGAGGCACTGCATGCCATTTGAAACTCAAGAAGTGCCTAGCCGATGCTTTAGGTTTTTAATCAGTCAGGTTCACAACTCCTCCTTTGCAAAGGAGTCACGAAAGAGGATGGACAAAAGAGTCAATGGTCCTCCCTGCAGTATATTCCCAAATTAAAATTGAGGCATTTGTTCCTTTCTGAACCAGCACCTAAAAGCACTTAGAAATCTATATTGTACATTGTGCGTGTGTATGTAATGGATTGTACAAGTATGTGTTTTTCAGGTATGGATTATACAAGTCTGTGGGCCCCTAACTCAAGTATGAGGTCCAGGACAGCAGAAACAATGACTTCTTCATAGCAGGGTGCCTGCTATAATTTATAGTTCAATTGATGTTTTTTAATAAATGAAAAATGGCCTTTACATCTAGTGAGAGAATACCAGGTGTTAGTGAAGAGGGACAAATAGAACTCTGACTATTATTGGTGAGAGTGTCAATTGGCACAATTACTTTGGAAAACTATTTGGCAGTTCTTCCTGGTTTTACGTTTAAACATACAAATATGACCCAGTAATTCCACTTCTAAGTATATGCCCTAAAGAAATGAGTGCATATTTTTACCAAAAGACTCACAAGAATGCTCATGGCAGCTTTATTCAAAATAGACAAAAATTGGAAATAACCCAATTGTCCATCAACAATAGAGTGAACAAATAATAGTATATTACAAGTGGCAGAATACTACTCAGCAAGAAAAAGAATAAACTATTGCTATGCAGAACAACATACGTGAATTTTACAAATACAATAAAGAGCAGAAAAGGCCAGATCCAAAAAAGTGCATAATGGATGATGAGCCCATTTATAAATGATGATTATGAATATGAATATGAAGTTCAAGAACAGGCAAAACTACTTCATAGGGATAGAAACCAGAATCATAGTTTCCTCCAAAAGAAATATGTGATATTGACTGAGAAGAGGCAGGACTGGGGTGTTACAAATATTCCATATCTTGATCTAGGTGCAGTTACATGGGTGTGTGTATGTGTATATGTATATAACATACATACAAGTACACACACATACTTACATACATATATATAAGAATTCTTAAAGTTGCACACTTAAAATTTGTATACTTATATATATACGTTGTATCTACATAAAATGTTTTTAATGACTTGAAAGAATTTGACTCATTTTTTATTTGAAAATAAGAGAATACGGTGAAAAAATATGTCAGAAAGAGTCAAAAGGTCAGAGTTAGAAGGAAAAATTCCCTTATTTTACAAATGAGGACACAGAGCTCAAAGAGATTAAATTATTTAACCAGTGGCCACTTTTCTTGTTAGTCACGGAGCTAAGCCAATATGTTTTCATTATCCCATGCCTCCCAGGCTACACTAAATCCTGGGACTGAATGAGGAATGGAGAGACGGCAGGAGTCTGTGAGAAACAAACGGGGTTTTCTCTGCATTCCATCCTCCTTGCCATTTCTTCCCCGTTTCCTTTCCTTTACTTAATCTCATGCTAATAACTGACTTCTCCCACCTTCTCTGGTCTTCATTCTAACTTTCTCTACCATCATTCACTCAGCCAAACACAGCTCTATGTTAGTGGATCTCAGAGTAGCCCCCAGATGACAGAAACCAAAAAATAGGTAAGCACAAAGCAGGCTTCTTTAAAAATATAATTAATGTAGTTGTACATTTATTTACCTCAAACCTCATTTCCAAAAAGAATTTTCATCAGCTTTCAAAAATGTATGTATTACGAGGTGATGAACAAAAATTGAGGAAATTGGTGTGGAGGGAAAATCAGAATTGGAGGCATAAGATGATGAGTGGGAAGAAGTCAGTGCCTTAGGATAGGGAGATATTTTCTTCGCTGCTTCTAAAACTTTAATATCAAAGTCAGGACTGCTGCTGTAACTGCCTCCACACTGGAACCTCTGTTGTAGGAGGATATTGAAAACAAAGGGATGCACCCAAAGATCTCTTTATTTTACAATAAGTTAAGGGAAATAGAGGCCTTTTTACATTATATTAGGTGGCTCTGAAGATAAACTTAAGAAATATGAAATGATGCTCACAATCTAAATAACAAAGCTGCCTCCAGGGTACAGTTGAGCTGTAAAAAAATTAGAGAGAAAACATTATCTGCTCAGAGACAGTTTGCAAAGGATTCCTCCCCCCACGCTCCCTCAAAAGCCTCGGGACAGAGGCAGTAGATTCCACCATGTCAATCAAGCTGCCATATGGTGAACCTCTACTATGTTCACAAAATGATGCACAGCATACAAAATATATTAAAGTTGGGTTGTGGGAAATAAACCACTATTCCAAATGTTGACAACACAGAAGCCAAGAAATACACATTTTCAATATTCTCACTTTACTGCTCATTCATCAAAGCTTCACATATGTAACCAACATCCTAGAAACCAACCAAAGAGTTAAAAGTACTGCTCGCTACTATTGTACAATTTAGAGTAATAGAAATTACAGTGGGGTCATTAATTGCTGTCCATTATCTACTACTGTTGTCTGAGTAACCTCAAATAAAACACCTGCATTTATTTAAATGAAAATTAAGGCTTGTGTTTTTGTTTTTCATTATGAGAAATAAAATGGAAAACAAAAAAGTATTTGAAGACTATGGAGTCCTTAAATCTTACAAATACTTAAAAACTCTACGTAGTCATTGTAGAATTCATGGTCCAATTGCAGAGAAGAGTGAGTTCAGGGTATGGACTAAATGAATCCTCAGAGTTCTTTCCAGTCTATGGCTTCTTCCACACAATTACAATTGCCTGATTAGGCCATGGTTCAACCTTTAGACCTGCACATCTGATCTCTTAATTTAAAATTATATTTGTAAATTTTTTTTTATTATTATCTTGGTGGTTAAAATTTGGGACTCTCTAAACAGTTGTACTTGGGTTTCGATCCTAGCTGAAAATGGATTAGTGATGTAACCTTGGGCCAGTTGCTTAAATTCTCCTAGCCTCAATTTCCTTGTCTATAAAAGAGCATAATAACATTAAATTTAAATTATATTATTAGTAAATTATAATTTTATATAATATATGCATATAAATAAACTATAATTAAACATTAAACAATACAAAAACTTCCCTACAGGGGTCGGTGCAAGGCTGATATGGTCGAGAGTGCAATCACTGTTAACATCAACACCATCACCTGCATGATCGTATCCACTACTACCATTATAATGAATTAATGGGAAAAATATAAAGGGAAAAATCTTCATTTTCTTAGAAGAAAATTATCTCAAACCTAAGGAAACAGACAAGGGCTATTCATATACATAATTAGTAAAGTAGTAAAGGTCAGTTTGGCTGGACCCAAACTTCCATAGGTACCTTTTGCAGGAGGTGGGGGCTGCGGGCGGCTGTGCTGAAACAGGATATAAAGCAAGTACATCATCAATCTAAGGATTTGTGGTAAATAGTAAAAGGCTGTGGTAAAAAGAAGTGCATGCGCACAGAGCAGGCTCAGGATGCTCTGAGGAAGGTGAGCAGACCTCGGACAGTGCAAGGAAGACACCAGACCAAGACAGAGTGAAGGCCACTTGCTTGGGCTGTGTCTAAAAGTCATTACCCCCTCCTTAAAGAGGAGACTTTAAATTTACATTAGGATTTGCTACATTACCTTTGCGGTTATGGTGTTTTAAATCTTATACAGTATATCGCAAGTGTAAAGGCAGTCGCCACTCTGCAGAGATCAAGGAAAGGAAAACACTTCATTCTAGGAGTCTGACAGCCATGTACCTTGTTCTAATTTCAGAGTGTGGATTAGGTCACTCTTAGCTAACCTTTTTATTGTCATAAGAACATCCCAAGATTTTAAAAAAATATCTCTCTGAGTATGGTTATAGTTAGACAACTGGGTCCTGATGAATTGAAGGTCTTTGATAGTCCCAGCGTGGGCAAAACCAGGCAAACTACCTCATTCATGCTTTCAGACAATGCATGTTATAACATGAACTGCTTTCTTTGGCTCTGAAATAAGATGAATCCTATTCATGACAATCGGATTAAAGTCATTCCTTAAGACACTTAATATTTAGAGCAGCATTATGTTTCACTTCCTGGAAAGCCTAAAATACATGTAAATCTCCTAGCAAGCAGAAGCCTTATCTATTTAACTAGTAATGATGCATACTAACAAGTTTTCCCAAAATAGCAAAAACCAGAAATTACTTCTTCCTGGAGCTGTAGGGAATATCATCTTTACTATCTTCACTGAATAATCAACTTAAAGTGGAATTCCTGAAGAAACACTGGCCCTCACCAGCGGCATACAGAAAGCAACATCACATGGAGCTATTGAGGTCCATAGGCCAGGCAGTTGCTGAACTAGAGATCGAGGGAAGGAAAACGCTTCATTCTAGGAGCCTGAGAGCCATGCAGATCCAAGCCCTGTTATCCAAACTCTTCCCACAGCTCTGCTGCAGATACCACTGCCTAAGCCAATCCCTGGCTAATTGTTCCCTTAACAGCAAAGAGTGAAGGATGGTGACAGGAACAATAACATCCGCTGACACTTGTGAATGCTTATTATGTGCTAAGTACTTTTGTAAGTGCTTTATTCTATACTAAAACATTTAATTTTCCTGCAAGGCTATGAAATAGGGTGCTATTATGGTATGCATTTTACAGATAAGGTAGCTGAGGCATAGAAGAGTTAAATAACACATCCAAGGCCAAGCCAATGAGAGACAAAGCAAAGATTTAAAATGGAGCTTTTCACTCTAGAGCCCACATTCTCAACCATCACTTTACTGCCTCTTGGAAAACTGAGGTGTCCTGCTTGATGTCCACCTCCCCAGAGCTCAGAACCTGCTCGGGTTTCTAAGTTAGCCCAGCATGAATTAAAGGGGAGGGATAGGAAAAGGGACAAAAAAGATCTGAGGAGAGAGAAATAGGATTGATTTAACAAGCAATCCTTTAGTTTAATTTCTATACCTACTAAATATAGCCCTTCTTCCCTTAAACATTTTTTTTATAAGAGAACAGAACACATTTTAATGGGAGTCAGGCAGAGAAAGGACAAGAGAGCAAGTAAATTGTTACCTGTAGATCATTGCACAAATGTAGGGCACTTTTAGCAGTGTTTGAAGCTATAAGAAATTCAGTGAATGCAATTCTGCACAGACTAACTCACTGTTAGTCTGCTGAGTGCTTGGCCAGTTTGCTAACTCTTTGCAGCTTCTTGTAGTCTTTTAAAGAAACGTTCCTGAACCTTCCTGTGCCCCTATTACCAAGGGTCTATTTGGGGAATGAAGAAAAGAATGACAATTCAGGAGGAGGAGGCAGACGGAGTGTGTGCACTCAAGGTGAAAGAATGAGAACTAAGGTATCTACTCATTTATTTGGCAAATATTTATGGAGCATTTTCTATATGCCAGGAATAAGTGCCAAGGAATTAAAATAAGGCCCCCACCTTTAAAGAACTTACAGTGCAGGAGTGAGCACACTTTTTTCTGTAAAAGGCCAGATTGTGTGTGTGAATGTGTGTGTGTGTGTGTGTGTGTGTGTGTGTGTGTGTGTGTGTGTGTGTGTTTAGCTTTTCAGACCATAAGGTCTCTGTCTTAACTACTCAACTTTCTGTTATAACACAAAAGCAGCCATAGATAATATGTGAATGATGGGTGTGGCTGAATTCCAAAAAAAGTTTATTAAGAAAAAAAAAAAACAGGTGGCGGGCTAGATTTGGCCTAAGGGCCATAGTTTGCAAATCCCTGTTCTAGTAGACATCTCTCAAGAAAGGTTTACAAGGAAAACAATTTCTGCGCGGCTTCATGTTCTAATCTGTTGTCTTTATCCTTGAACAACTTTTGTCTGGGTATCAAATATTCAAATCCCATTTACTTCCTCAAGGGTTTTGCAGTTATCACTCCCACTGTCTATTAGCATTGACTGTTGCTGGGGAAAATTTGTAGCCAGTTGGTTTTCTCCCCTAATAGGTGACTACCCGAGGAAATTTTTCTTTATCTTTGAGGTCCAGGAAACTTATTAGGATATATCTCAGTGATTTCAATATGAAAGGCTTTTTCTTTTCACAGGAGATTTTAGCTCATTTATAAATACTGATATGACAGATATGTTAACATACTATTATATGTTTTCTTTTTATAGTTTTAAAACTTTCTTTAACATGTCATCTTTTGCTTTGCATTTTGTGTTTCTTCTAATCTTTAGTAGCATACATACTTTTATTCTAGTGGTTACTTTTATAACTATAACTTATACAGTACCAGTTAATTCCTTACTATAAATAATGATGAATTTAATATATTTTCTCTTCCTTCGCCCTCCTTCCTTCACCTCTACTGTCCAATCTTAGTCAATTATTTTATTGTTTTTAATAGATAGCTTTATAATGTTAATTTATGTGGTAGTTTAATATTCACTATTTAATATACTCTTTCTTACTTTTTGCTGAGCTTATATTTGACTCTTCTTATATTCTTACTACCTGCTATAGACTGAACATTTGTGTCCCCCTAAAAGTCATATGTTGAAGACTAAATCCTCAGTGTGATGTTATTTGAGAGTGGGGCCTTTGGGAGGTAATTAGGTCATCAGAGTGAAGCCTCATGAATGGGATTAGTACCCTTTAAGGAGAGACATAATATCTCTTTCTCTCTCTGCCATGTGAGGATACAAGAAAATGGCCATTTGCAAATCAGGAAGAGTTCCCCCACCAGATACCAGATCTGCCCGTGCCTGGATCTTGGACTTCCCAGCTCCAGAACTGTGAGAAATAGATTTCTGTGGTTTAGCCCCTATGGTATTCTGTTATAGCAGCCCAAACTGACCAAAACACTGTCTGTTCTCTGAGCTCTTACATTTCTGTTTTGCATTCTAGCATCATAAATGTGATAGGATAATGAAGTTTATTTTAATTTATGATGGAAAATTGGCTGTGACTTTTATCTTTTTGATAGTATCTTTTTTCTTTGTCACTGTTTTCTGTTTATTTCTTGTATTGATCCCGTGTTGTGCATGTTTCATTACTCACCATTGAAGTTGATGAGTGTTTTTTGTAACAACTGCGTATAGGAAGTTTGTGTTGTGTAACTTGAATCCAAACTTGAATGTTATTTGGTTTGTGTGTGTGAGAGAGTTTGTTTACCCTTTCCTTCTACCTAGCTTATAGAGATAAACAACTGTAGGGTTTTTTGCAACGTAAGAACTTTTTTCTCCCCCACTCTGCTTCCTGCAAATGTGGCTTACTCGTCATTTTTCGTTTAACCTCATCTCCTTTGTTTCTTGAAAGGAATACAGGTCTGGGAGTTTCAGCAACCACTGAGATTTTGATCTGTTCACCTGAGGCTGTGCTCTCACTTTCCATGGGTGACTTGCTTCTGGCTGTTTCTGATCTCTCTGGCCATGGTATGTCTCTCTGTTCAGACCCCTTTACTTGAACGCCATTGCTCTTGGCAGCCCTTCTACCAGTTTGGCAGTTTGGAATTTCTACTATTATTTAATTTTGCTGAAAACGGAGTTTGTATCTGTATTTTTCATTCTCCTTTTCCCTTTTGGAGAGTTTCTAGGAAGCAGAGGTGAAAGTGTTGGATTTATTGTGTTGAAAGTGAGCATTGATGATAACTCAGGAATGTAAAGTGTGAAATTGTAAAGTGACCTAGGCTAACCAGAACAGGGACATGAAAACCAGAAAGAAAAAAAAAAAAACATTTTAAGGTTAATAGTTACCAAACATCTGCCTGCCTAGGGGTGAGCAACATCCTACTGGGAGAAAAACAAAATATAGGAGGGCATCCAACCTATGGAGACAAAAATGATCCGTACCAAACCTTTACATGCTCTGCAAAGATAGGCAGGAAGATGGGCCTGATAACAAGAGCAAGACTTCTCTGTGGAAAAAGACATTTTAGGAGCAGTATGTGGCCTCCCTCTTCTTAGGTACAATGTCAGAGTGAGTCTGTAGAATATATTTGGGTTAAAATAAGTGTTTGCTGTCACCTATTTTATTACTTCTAATTTAATATATTTGCACACATACACCTAATTTTGCCTAGATGCATAAATGTGATTATTTTCTTTACTGCAATGTCATTTTCCCACTTTTTACAAAAGCTTGTTTCCCCTCTCTCCAAAGTGCCATTCTATGTGGTAATCCATGCTAACAATATTTTTTGTCTTTCATATTTTTCTCCTTATTCATAAAATTCGCACACACATACATGCACATACACACAGATGCACACCACTTTTTATTATTAATGATACAAAAATAAGATTAAACGTTCTTTTCTGCATCTAGCATTTCTCACTCAATATTACCTTGTGCTAATTTCTCAAAATCATCTTGTGTAGCTCTAATCTGTTTTTAAATGTCTACATAAGATTTCATGGTATCACAATATACCATAATTTATTCAGCTGTCCCACTATTGATGAATATTCACATATTTTCCGGTTTTCTGCCACAACACACAACATTGCAAAAGACATTTTTGCGTATGTTTTAAGCATTGGTGCTCTCGTTTCTATAGGATAGAGTCCTATAATTGGTAACTCCTGGGTCCAGGGAAATACATACTTTTTTCATGTTACTATAAACTGCTTAATTGCTTCCTAGAAAGGCAGAAACACCTCATATTTCTACCAGCAATGTATAAAAATCCCTTTTACGCCACATGCCCTCAATAAATATTTAAACCAGCTAGTTCTGATTATATTATTTTTCTTATCAGTCTTAGGATAATTTCCTCCTTTTTCACAAAGTGGTGCCATGAAAGACATGTGCAGAGAGAGATTGAAAAGGAAAAGTCATGGTGTCAGGCAGTCTCCCCAGTGGAGCTCGGGGAGCATTTATTCAGCAAATACGTTTTCAAACATTTACTCTCTATGCAAAAACTGTACAAGGCACTGGTCAAATTTTAAAATATGTAAATATGCTCTTTAGAAGCATAGAGTTCACATGAGAATAAATTATATAATAAATTATAGCATCATGTCTCTATTTAGGAAGGCCCGGAATCTGCTTCCTGTTCATGTGTGGCTTCTTGAAACCTCAGTGTCCTCGTCTATAAAATGATTTTGATGATCAAGCTTATCCTTTGGGATTGTTCTATAAATTACGTTGGATGGCTCATATAAACTACTTAGCACAGTGTTTGGCACAGAGCAAGCACTCAATAACTGGTATGTTATATTATTATTATTTTGTTATTATTATTAAAGGTTTATGTATGAGAGGTTGAGAGTAGTGGGTAATAATATTAGACAGGTAGGTTGGGGCCAGAATGGGGAAGACCTTAAATGTCAGGTTGAGAAATTTCATTTTTAGACTATGGGCTCTCAAGAAAAAGAGTGATATGATAAAAAAAAAAAAATCTGTTCTAGGAAGATTTCCCGGTCAGTCATTAATCAGTAGATAAATTAAGGAATGGGAGAGGCTAAAAGCAAAAGACTAGGTAGGAGGACTATCAGTTGGATGCTTCTTCTATAAAACAGAGTAATATTTGAAATATTTTTTAAATGGCGTAGCAATGGCATTGACCAAATAAAACAGGTGACTGAGTCGTCAGAATGGATGTTGGCTGTTAACAACCCAGACTGCTACCCCAGCGCTTAGAAGGCAAATAGCAACCCTATTCCTAAGTGACAGAGCACTTTCCTGAGAATAGCTTAAATAATAGAGATTTGCTTACTCACATAAAAAGAAATCTGGAAAAAGATGCTTCCAATGTTGGTTAATTGTACAACTTGGCAGAAACTGTCAGGGCCTATACATCTCTCTCAGAACTCAACCTTCTGGTGCATCCTGATCCAAAGGCTACTGATGGCCAGTACTTGCAACTCTCTGCCTGCAGGATCTCACTAGCCACTGGGGTGTTCTCATCCCCTGGGAGGGGCAGGCTGGACATACCAAGGAGGTACCTCCCTGGGAGCAGCACTCAAACAATGCCTCATGGGAATTGGTGGATAACAAAATTGAAGTTGTGTTACCAAGGAAGAAGGAAGAATGGCTGCTGGGTAGGATCCAATGGTCTTGCACAGAAAAGGCTTCTTTAATAATCTGGACATCAGGCAATGAGAACACATACCATGGTGTTGGCAGTGGAAATCTTCATCTAAATCCTGGACGGGATTCATCATCCATTGAATTTTGAATCTTTCATCTTCCTTTAGAAAAAATGAAGAAGTTTTAGCACTCAACTTTGTGACTAACCTACCATGAATCTGATCTGCATATTTCTTACATGAAATGGGCTTAATACATCTTAATTGCCCACAATAGGAGTAACATTTTTCATAATGATTGGGTATTCACATTGCCCTTTCCCTTCATTTATCTGAGTGTTCAGACATATGTCAGAAAGAGTTAGGGATAGATTTGCCACACAACAGCTCCTGATTACACTGCCAAATCATCCCTCTCCGCACGTCCACGCTAAGACACGTAACACAGGATGGCTGCCTAAGAGTCATTTATTAATTTCCAGACAGTTTGTGTGGTTGAGACAGGTAATGATTGATACCTTAGGCCACAAAGGTTCTTTGGAGACAGAATTTAGAGTATATTCTCGTTTTGTTCGAATGTCTAATGAGACCAAAGTTTCCTTGTCAGCCTTCCTTTGACAGCCAGTAGCTGCTTCAGGCAGGCCTTTTGACTCAGCCTAGGACCCTAACTGCTATTTTGCTTACTTAACTTTTCCTAAATCCCAAGCGACTGCACAGTTCACTGAGATTATCTCCCAGAGGTGACACCCCTCTGAGAAGGTCACAAAGATAGAATTCCCCCTGAGCTGGGCCTGTCAAACATTTCACTGCAGACGGGGAAAGGGAGAAGAGTGAGGGTTTCGGGCACAAAGCTGTCACTGCACTGAGTCGTGTCAGCATGTACTTGGGCCCAGCTGCGAATGCTGCCAGTGGCATGTGAAAGGCAGGAGGTGACGGAGTTTGCCGTCAACCCGTGCTCTTTTATCATTCTTGGCGTGGAAATAAATTGGTTTCACTTTTTATTTCCTTCTTTGAAAGTTCTTTAAATTCTAACAAGCTAATGGAGCCAATTCCTTTTGCCACCCCAATCCAAGTCCATTAACACCCACTCTGCATTTCAGCATAACCTTGTGCCCCTTATTAAGCCATGCAGTCACTCTCATTTGGTTTGTCCTATAGGAGGAAATACCCGAAGGTGTCTGCTAATTCCTGGTTGAGAGGAAAATTCAGTGAAAGATGTCAGATGGTTCAGAGCCCTTCAGAGATTGTTTGCTTGTCAATCTCGGCCTAGCTGCATCTTTGGGCCAACACTGAGGAAGACACGCCATTAGTAGGAAGCCACCTTTTGGCCACTGCTGCTGGTGAGAGCTGCAAAAGTGAGGAGGCTTGGTGAGCCCCATCCTTACAAGCAAATGCTGAAGGCCATCCACAGAGGAAGAAAGCAGCTGACGCTTCTGGCTTCCATCACTCAAGAGTCGGTCAGTGTATAGGAAAGGACGTGAAGGGTTTTGAAGCTTCCTCTCAGTATCATGTTTTCACTCTATTTGTCATTTTATCTCCTGTTTTCACAGGATAGTAACAGGAAAAACTGAACGTATGGAAGGTGCCTGTGGCCCTGAATTAAGGAAATGGAGGAAGGCAGAGCAGAAAGACTGTGTCTTGCCTACAACTGGTTCCAGGGGCAACAGAAACCAAGGAATAATGTATGTGGTAGCAGCTTCAAGGAGAGAGGAAGTTAAATTGAGGCTCTACAGTGTTTCTAGGAAGAAGAGGCAAATGGAGGAAGATGTTCTTGGACTCAGAAAGGTCTCTGGAAGTCAGACCAAAGCCAGAACACTGGCAAGTACTATGTCTATAGGAGCTGCATCAGTTTTTAAATCTAAACCTGAGCAAACTAATGTGGTACCCACTCACCACATGTGGCTACCAAACACTTGCAATGCAGCTAGTAGAAACTGAGATACACGCCAAATTTTGAAGACTTCATACAAAAATAGGATACTAGATGTCATTACTTATTTTAAATTACATGTTGAAACATTGATAGTTTTAATATATTGGATTAAATAAAACATATTAATTTTTATATTTATTTATTTTGTTTCAGAATATTATGGGGGTATAAACGTTTTAGTTACATAAATTGCTTTTGTCAAGGTTTAAGTGTGCCCATGCCCCAGGTAGTGTTCATTGTACCCATTAGGTGTGACTTGACCCTTCCCCTCCTCCCCTAAACTGTATTATTGAAATTAACCTCACCTGTTTCTTTTTACCAATTTTAATGTGGCTCACAATATGTATCTATGGACACCACAGGTCCAGACGAAGAGATGCAGAATTTCAAAACTGTGGGTAGATAGGTTTGCCACACTGAAATTTTGCCCTCCTCCTCTGGACCCCTGAGCTTCATGCTTCCCTGAGAAGCACTAAAATCAGCCCCAGCAGAGCAGTGAGGTAGGAGAATTTTGGCCCTGACACCAACAACCAGCCTAGAGAACAAACATGGTTTTCGATTAATGCATTGATTCTTCCTCTTGCCTCCAGAAAAGAACCAATCTGGGGGTATGCCGAAGGGACGGGAAATAGGAAGCTGGAAAGAGGTGTCAATTCCCTTCTCTGCCCTAATTATTTTTACCTTTATTTAGCTCCACTTTGTCACAGAAATGTGCATCTTCTTCCTGCTGACCCTGACACAGACAGGCAGTCTCCTTACATAGGAGAAGCCATGGGATGGTGTGAGGAGTGCCCTCCCTTTCTCATGGGGACACTAGGCTCAGAATCTTTTCATCACTCACTGTCAGGAGGAATGTGGATGTCTTAGAAACAAACTTTGTTCTTTTTGCTTAAGTACTGAGGCTCTTCTTTATCCTATCAACTTATTACTGGAATTTGCAGAACACGTTGTGAATTCTGGTTTTGTTCTCAAAAAAACTCTTTTTTTTTTTAGCTTTGTATTTTTCCTTTTTAAGGAATTCCATTCATCTGGCTAACAAAAATGAATGACTCATGCAATGTACAAGGACATTATCAGATACCTTTCTCTCAATGAATTCCCAGAGTAACCGAGTGAGACAAATTTGTTATCAAAAAAAATGACAGAAATCTGTACAGAATACAGAAACATATAAAGGAAGAAGTGATCAATTTTTCCTCCAGAGAAATCAAGAAAGACTCTAAGGGCCTTTGAGTTCCGATCCCTCGCCCCCTGCACACACGCACTCCTGCCACAAGTCTGAGCTCCACACTTGCGTATCTAGATGCCCCCAGATACCTCAACTTGGGTGCCTCAGAGACACCTCAAACTTAAAATGTACAAAATGTATGTCACTTCCACCCCCACCAAAAAACCACTCTTTTCCTATCTCCCCAAACTGCCCCCAGCTCTGCATCTCAGTAAAGGGTACCACCACCCACTGAGTTCTAAACTACAAGCTGAGTATCACCCCTCATGCCTTCTTTTTCTTCCGCACCACCCCAGCCAATCCATTTGTGAATCCTATCGATTCTGAGCCATCATCTTCTCTCGCTTGTGCTGAGGCAGCTGACCCCTACGTGGACTCCCTTCCTCCATCCTGCTTTCTAGGTAGCAGCATACATGAACTTTTGCAAATGTAAATCAGATCATGTCACTTTCCTGCTTGTACCTTTCAGTGATCCTCATTGAACATGAAATAAAATTCCAAACACTTCTCTTGGAATCTGCAAAGATTTCTTACACAGGGCACAGAGAGTCCTAGTCATGAAGGGGAAAATAATAAATTGAATTACTTTGAAATTATAACTTCTGTTCCTCAAAGAGAAGTGAAAAGCAACCCATAGAGTGAGAGAAGGTATTAATACTTGCAAAACATGTATCTGTTAAAGGACTCATATCTAGAATATAAAAAATTCAAATATATCAGTAAGAAAAATAAGAACTATTCAATAGAAAATGAGCCAAATACTTGAACAAATGCTTGATGAAAGAGAACATCCAAATGGCCAACACACATACAAAAGGGGGCTCAGCCTCATTAGCCATCAGGGACTAATTAAAGCCACATTGCAACACCACTGCCGCCATCAGGATGGCTAAATGAAAAAGGCAGATGGACTAATTCCAACTGTTAGAGGGTTTGGGAGCAACTAGAATGCTCACATACTGCTCGAAAGAGTGTAAATTGGAACAAGCTGGGTAGAAAACTATTTGGCAGTATCTATTAAAGTTGAACATATTCATATCCTATGCCCCAGCAATCTTACCATTAGGTATATACACTCTCCTCTCCCCAGATACACACATACGTACACCAAAAGATAGATACAAGATTGTTCTTAGTAGCACTATTCATAAATATGCTCAAATTGGAAATTAACCAAATGCCCATCAATGGTTGATAAATAAATAATTTTTGGTATAGGCACACAATGGAATATGCAACACTAAAAATGAATTCAATCACGAAAAAAATATGGTTGAATCTTAAGATCCTATTGTTGAACAAAAGAGTGCTACTGTGTGATTTGTTTATGTTACATTCAAAAGCAGGCATGACTAATGAACACTGTTAGAAGTCAGAGTAGTAATCACCCTGGCAGGAGTGGAGCCATCGTGACTGCAGCAGGGACCACAGGGTGCCACTGGTGACTCTGTTCCCCGAGGTCGTTGTTGGTTACACAGGTATGCTGAGTATAAAAACATTTATAAAAAGTATGGTTATGGTTTGTGTACTTTTCTTTGTGTCTTAAACTTCAATGAGAGTTAAAGAAAACAAAAAGAATACAAACTTCCAACCACAGCCTACAAGGCCTTGCCTTCTCTCCAACCTCCCTGAATCCATTCACCAGCTGGGCCTGCCAGACCAGGCCCTTTTTTTTTTTTTTTTTAGCTTCTCAAATACCCCAAGCTCATTGTCACCTCAATACCCTTGCTTATTTTGTTCCCTCTTCTGAATGCCCTCCCCTCCACTCTTCACCTAGCTGGCTCCAAATGTCCTTCACACCTGAGCTTAGATGCCTCCTCTTCTTGGTCATTACATTCAAAGTAGGTTTCTATCTGTTGTTTTCTACCTGGACCCCATGTTTTCTTCCTTTAAAGTACCTATCACAGCTTGCTTTATTTCATGCATTTGTGTAATTCAGGGAGGTATTCTTTGTGTTTAGAATGTTAGTTTCATGAACGTGCAGACTCTGCTCTGTTGGCCATAGTACCTCAGAACTAGCATGACCAACTCATCCCCTTTTGACTAGGACTGTTCTGATTTTAAAACTTAAAGACCCACATCTGAGGACACCCTTCAGTCCTGGGCAAATGAGACAGTTGATCATTGTAGTCAGAAGGTAGCCTGCTGCCACTACACAGTAAACACTCAATAAATGTTAAACAAACAAATGAAAAAAAAGCATGTTGTTCGGGTGGACAAAAAAAAGAGCAGAAATATAACACTTATTTTCCAAAACTGACATAGGAAGAAAGGAAAAGTGGCCAGGATTGAGGGCCTCTGCACCCAGCAGGGCCTTTGTAATGTGTTTACTATGTTTGATAATATATTGGTATAATTTTGTAATGTATCTCAGGGCTTCAAAGTTGCTTTTGTGGTTGGTAACTCTTTCTCATGACTTTTTTACTTTATGGAAAGAAACCTGCTGAAAGACAAAGTAACAGGCCCTGCCTGCAAACAGACTGGTCAAAACATTTCATTTAAATGATTAGGACACATTGGCATTCTCAGTAAATGGAAGCCCTTGAAAAAACTTATCATTATTCTGTCAGGGAGAGCAACTTTGCAGGCTCCACAAGCACTGGGGACAATTTTCATCTTCCTCTAGTGTGTCCCTTTTGGAGTATAGTTTCCTCAGCAGGTGAGACTAACAGTTTCTGAAATTGAAATGATAACTTAAATGTTCCCCTTTTCAGCTCTCATCCAGACTCTCCTTTTGAAACCACCAAATGCTCTGTTATAATCTCCCTTTAGAGCAACTGCTTCTTGATTCAGCATTCTTTACTATTAATACTTGTGCAATTAGCAGGCCAAGTTCAGCTGAAATGAGAGAGCAGCAATATTTTCATGACTGGGAAGTACAAGCTAGTCAGACGTGCAATTCCAGGCCACACAGAGCTTTGGTTACTTGTCGTTTCCCATGTCTCCACATACCCCCTTACAAATTTTCTGTCGCCCATAATTTCAACCTGGCTTTATTAGGGAAAGCATTTATGAATAAGCATGTTGCATTATTATTATTTCCAGTTCTTCATCATATACTTTTGGCCTTGTGATTTTGCTGTTCTTTCAATTAAAGGTTGAGTCCGTGTCCCCATGCACTGATGTTGAACCTAACCACATGACTTGTATTGGCCAGTGAAATGTGGGTGGTGCTAAACTGTTTTAAGCCTAGGTCTTAAGAAGCAGCATATGTTTCCATTCATGCTCTCACTATCCTGCCATTACCATGACAAGAACTTGTTCTAGTAGCTCACTGATCCAAGGAGGAAAAAAGACATGTAGAGGATAATTGGACCCAACCCACAGCTTCAAGCCAAGCTCACCTGAGCAAAACGTAGATTAGCCAACCCTCAACCAATACACGGATGCATGAATGAGAATGTAAGACTGTTGTTTTGGTGTGGTTTTTTAAGCAACATTGTTGTGTTAAAGGAAAGTTTACAAAATGAAAATGAGTCTACCTATACCTTGGTGCTCTCCTGAACCTCCTAATGAAAGTCAACCAAGTTGGACAATACCTTTACCATCCCCTTCCACAAGATCAGTGGCAACTCTTTGGCAAACAAAGTCCTCTCAGGCCAGTAAACATTTGTTGAGCATGCACTATATGTCAAGTCCTGAGAGCACAGAGATGAATACAACACAGTCACTCAGCCTAAAGAGCTTATGTTTTGGGTGGAACACAGACACCTAAAACTCTACTTTATCATAATGTATAAAGTGATAAGATTATCAAATGCACTATGCTATGCTGGGAAGTGGTAATTCCCATTGTCCAAGAGAGATCATTTTCCAAGGTTAGAAGATGATGCATTGAGAAGATGGAGAGTCTAGGGATGAAGCAGGGATACAGGAATTGGAACATTATCTAGCACTGAATGGGCACATCTCTCACCAGTGTAGTACAAGATACAGGATGTCCAGTCCCTTCAGTCCTAAAACAGTTGCTATATGGCATTTTTGGGTCATTTCTACATAGACTAATAGAAAGTGATTATCTCCTCCCACTCTTTAGGTTGTCTATTTGCTCTGTTGATTGTTTCCTTGGCTGTACAGAAGCTTTTTAATTTAATCAAGTTCCATTTATTTATTTTTGTTGTTGCTGTGATTGCCCTTGGAGTCTTCTCCATAAATTCTTTGCATAGGCTGATATCTAGAAGAGTATTTCCAATATTTTCTTCTAGAATTATTATGGTTTCATGCCATAGGTTTAAGTCTATTATCCATCTTGAATTAATTTTTGTGAGTGGTGAGAGATATGGATCCTGTTTCAATCTTCTACATGTAGCTATCCAATTTCCCTAGTACCATTTATTGAATAGTGATTCTTTTCCCCAGTGTATATTGTTGTCTACTTTGTCAAAGATCAGATGGTAATATGCGGATGATCTCATATATGGGTTCTTTGTTCTGTTCCATTGGTCTATGTCTCTATTTTCGTGCCAGTATGCTATACATCTGATAGAGGGCTAATAACCAGAATCTACAAAGAACTCAAGAAAATCATCAAGGAAAAAGCAAACAACTCCATTTAAAAGTGGGCAAAAGACATGAACTAAAGCTTTTCAAAAGAAGATAAACTACCGGCCAATAAACATATGAAAAATATGCTTAACATCACTAATCATCATGGAAATGCAAATTAAAACCACAGTGAGATATCATCTTACCCCAGTTAGAATGGCTTTTATCCAAAAGTCCCAAAACAGTAGATGCTGGCGTGGATGCAGAGAAAGGAACACTTACACACTGTTGGTGTGACTGCAAATTAGTATAACCTCTATGGAAAACAGTATGGAGATTCTTCAAAGAACTAAAAGCAGACCTACCATTTGATCTAGCAATCCCACTAGTGGGTATTTACCCAGAGAGAAAAAAGTCATTTTATCAAAAAGACACCTGCACTAGAATGTTTATTACAGCACAATTCACAATCTCAAAGCCGTGGAATCAACCCAAGTACCCATCAATTCATGAGTGGACTAATAAAATATGGTATATGTACACCATGGAGTATTACTCAGCCATAAAAAATAAATTAATACCTTTTGCAATAATTTGGATGGAACTGGAGACCATTCTCCTAAGTAAAGTATCACAAGAATGGAGAAACAAACACTGCATATACTCACTATTAAATTGGAACTCACCGATGAGCACTCATGTGCACAAATGGAAGAAAAAATCAACAGAAATCATGCAGGTGGGCAGGGAGAGAAATGGATGGGTGAAATCATACCTAACAGTACAATGTACACTATCTGGGCAATAGGCACACTTATAACTTTGACTCAAGCAGTGCAAAAGCAATCTATGTAACCAAAACATTTGTACCCCCATAATATTCTGAAATTTAAAAAAATAAAAAAAGATGCTCTCTTTGATATAGAGTATATCAAAATCAGTTGTGACCTTAACTTGTCCTGTTTCTTCCTGAATTCAATAAAATTCTTATGAAAAGCAAAAAAAGAAAAGAAAAAAGAAAGTAATTATCTTCTGACACTAGATATCTACTTCCCTTCAGTTTGGAGGCAAAAAGAGAAGAGATGGTTTATGGAGCCAACTTTCATAATTTCAAACAGCAATAATCTATGGCTTCTGTTTGGCATGATTCTCTCTTTTTTAACAGATATATTGAGGTATACTTCATTTACAATAAATTTCACCTGTTTTAAGTGTACAATTCAATGATTGATTTTTAGTAAATTTACAGAGTTATGCAGCCATCATCTGAATTCAATATTAGAACATTTCCATCTCTCCAATAAAGATCTTTTCTATCCTTTTGCAGTCATTCCTTGTTCTCATTCCCAGCCATAGGAAACCATTAATCTACTTTCTGTCCCTATAAATTACCTTTTTGTTGACATTTCATATAAATAGAATCCTGCAGTATGTCGTCTTTTGCATCTGGCTTCTTCCACTGAACATGTCTCTGAGGTTCATCCATGTTGCGACATTTTTCAATTCATTTTGTTCTTTAAGGGAATGATTTTCCTTTACCAGCTCCACCACTGGCCAATAAAAATAGAAGTAATATTTAAAATTACTCATAATTTATAGCTTTAGTTTCTCAAGCAATCAGGCCTAGGAAAGCTGGTGCCTACAAGAAATGGAGACAATACTGATCAAAATAAGAACAGAGTTTATTTTCTACCTCTCATATCTATTATCACACTGGGCCAGAAAGAGTGCACATCCTTGAAAAAAAGTGCCCATTGTGTATTTCCCTGACCATAGATAAGTGTTTCTTAGGCTACTTTGATCTTGATACGCTGTTTCTATCTCTCTCTCTCTCTCTCTCTCTTTCTCTCTCCCTGTCCCACCCCCAACCATGTGTAAGTGTGTGTGTGTCTTGTTGAACCTCCAACTTGTTAAGTGAGAACACTTGGACTTTTTCAGTGGTACAGAATCTTATCCAACAGGATTTTATCGGTGAAGACCAGAAAAATAATCCAACTATATTGATATATTGAAGACTTAAAATTCAACCATTAAAGTCACAACTTTTAATAAATGGCAATAGAAAAGGGATAACTTGTATTAACATTTTTTTTGGAAAAACTGTAAGCATTTTAGTTATGAAATTTAGTAAGAAAAACATAATTTTAATATATAATTTTCTATATAGTTGCTTAGTATTTCCATCAGTCAAACTGGATCATCAAATCAGCTCATGATTTCAGGGGATTTTGAAGTATCTCCTTTTGTAAAATCATGGGAAGAACAACTTAAGCACTATATAGAGTAGAACAGTATAGAGTGTGTAACCAACCAAGAAAGTTGTCGAGCCTAATTGGGAATCATGAACAATCCATAGACCAGCTGTGCCCCCAAGCTAGGAACCACATTCAACACTCCCACCTCCAGCCTCATGCCCAAAGGACACCTTCAGATTTGCATGTCTATTTCAGATTCCATGCTAAAAGGCACAATCTATCTTGTAGTAGCACACTAAAGCCATCTATGACATCACTATGGTCAGCTGAGAGATGATGCCACACTAAACATCTCCACACAGAGCAACTGCGACTGTGCCAAGCCTAATGTTGTAAGCCGTGCCAAGAAGAAGTGATCTGGCAGTGCTTTGGCAGCAAGTTTGAATCCAAACAATCTGGAGAAAGGGAAGGCAAGGTTTAAATTAAATAGAATTGAATTGAACAAAGGACAAGATAGAACTTCATAACTACAATAAATCCTGCCAATTCAAAGCTGAGAAATAATGGATAGGAGAAAAGAATGGGAACATAAAACCTCCAGATCCATCTGAATCAACAGGGCTTATCTTGTAAAAACAGGATTGTAAGCAACAAAAAGAGGATTTGGCCTAAGGGTCATAAAGCCACTTGCCTCTTTACTTCCATAGTGTGAGGCTTTTAGGGAAAGCAAGAATTACCACAAGAATTACCCTCCATTTTAAAAAGGGTACATCTCTTATGGACAGTGTGGGGTTAACCATATTTCTTGGTACATGGGACATTATCAGCATGTACAAGGCCTTCCCTCATTTTATTTCTTTATTTATGGAAACCATAAGAATTCTAGAAGAAAATGTTGGAAAAACTCCTCTAGATATCAGCCTAGGGAAAGAGTTTATGAAGAAGACTCCAATGGAAATCACAGTAACAACAAAAACAAATAAATAGGACTTGATTAAATTGCAAAGCTTCTGCACAGCAAAGGAAATAATCAACAGAGCAAACAGACAACCTACAGAATAGGGGGAAATATTCACAAGCTCTACATTGAATAAATGGCTAATAACCAGAATCTACAAAGAACTCAAGCAAATCAGCAAGGAAAAGCAAACAACCCCATTAAAAAGTGGGCAAAAGACATGAGCAGAAGCTTTGTATAAGAAGATAGACTACTAGCCAACGAATGCACAAAAAAATGCTCAACATCACTAATTATCATGGAAATGCAAATTAAAACCACAATGAGATATCACCTTACCCCAGTTAGAATGGCTTTTATCCAAAAGTCCCAAAACAGTAGATGCTGGCATGGTTGCAGAGAAAGGAACACTTATACACTGTTGGTGTGACTGCAAATTAGTATAACCTCTATGGAAAACAGTATGGAGATTCTTCAAAGAACTAAAAGCAGACCTACCATTTGATCTAGCAATCCCACTAGTGGGTATTTACCCAGAGGGAAAAAAGTCATTTTATCAAAAAGACACCTGCACTAGAATGTTTATTACAGCACAATTCACAATCTCAAAGCTGTGGAATCAACCCAAGCACCCATCAATTCATGACTGGATTAACAAAATGTGGTACACGTATACCATAGAATACTACACTGCCATGAGGAAGCATGAATTAAGGCCTTTTGCAACAATTTGGATGGAACTGGAGACCATTCTCCTAAGTGAAGTATCTAAAGAATGGAAAAACAAACATCGCATGTACTCACTATTCAATTGGAACTAACCAATGAGCACTCATGTGCACAGAGGGGAAGTAAAATTCAGTGAAAATCAAGCAGCGGGGTGGGGTGAAGGGGAGGAGGGGATGGGCAAAAACCTACCTAATGGGTACAATAAACACTATCTGGGTGATGGGCAAACTTATAACCCTGACTTAAGCATTACAAAAGCAATCCATGTAACCAAAAACATTTGCACCCCCATAATATTTTGAAATAAAGAAAAGAGACAGAGAATAATTGAGAGGGAAAGAAAAAAAAGGTAATTGTGGAAAAAATAAAAAGCATAAAATTTATCATCTTAACCATTTTTAAGTACAGTTTAATACTGTCAAGTACTAGTTGTGCAACTATTTTCCAGAACTCTTTATCTTGCAAAACTGAAACTTAATGCCCAGTGAACAGCTCCCATTGCCCACCCAACCCCCTCAGCCCCCAGTAGCCACCCTTCTACTCACTATCTCCATGAATTTGACTACTCTGGGTACATCATATAAGTGGAATCATACAGTATTTGTCCTTTTGTGACTGGCTGATTTCACTTAGCACAATGTCTTCAAGGTTTATCCATGTTGTAGCATGTACTAGAATTCCCTTTCTTTTTAAGGCTGAATGATATTCCATTGTATGTGTAGACCACATTGTGTTTATCTATTCAGCCACCGATGAACACTTGGGGCTTCCACCTTTTGGCTATTGTGAATAATGCTGCTACAAACATAGTGTACAAATGGCTCCCAACACCCATCTTTCAAAATTCTTTGAGGTCTATATCCAGAAATGGAATTGCCCGATTATGTGATAATTCTGTTTTTTGTCTTTTGAGGAACTGCCCTACTGTCTTCCAGAGTGGCTGCAGCGTTTTACGCTCTCACCAACAGTGCCCAAGCATTCCACTTTCTCCACACCCTCACCTACACTTGTTATTTTCTAGTTGTTTTGCTTTTTTTTTTGATGATAGTAACCATCCTAGTGGGTGAGAAGTAGTTTACTTTTCCCTTTTATCACCTTTCTGTCTCCTGTTCCCTACCGCATCAGCAATCATTTTAATGTTTATTAAGGTTTATTTGTAAATATGTACTATTATTTGCTCTGCAAGTCTTTTTACTATATAGAGATGGATTGTTACATATCTCATTCTATTTCTTCCAATTTCTACTAAGCACTAGCTTTTT
>NW_012148075.1:131897-132425 GCF_000956105.1 Propithecus coquereli
AGATGGATTGTTACATATCTCATTCTATTTCTTCAATTTCTACTAAGCACTAGCTTTTTAATGTCTATCCACATTGTGCTTTGCACACATTTCTTCTAACTGTTAAATGATATTCATGTGTGCAGACATTTCACCTACACATTCCCATGGTGGTGAAATTGCTTCTAACACCTCACCACCGCAAACAATGCTGAAATGACTGTACTCCTATGCATTCATTATGAACCTGTGTGAGAACTCTTTGGGCTGTCTCCCCAGAAGCAGATGACTGGGGCATGGAGGACACAGATATATGTCATAAGACTAAGAATGCCAGATTACTTTCCAGAATGGCTGCATCAGTCTTCATGCTCACCAGCATTTAGGTGGTTGCTGTGTCTCCTCATTCAGGTTTTCTCTGTATTTTGCCAGTCTAATAGGTGTCAAGAGAGAACTCTTTGATTTACTTTGACTTTATTTTATTAATAATGACTTTGAATATTCTTCATATGCTTCTTAGCCTTTTGTGTATCCCTCTTCTATAAATTG
>NW_012148075.1:133045-149452 GCF_000956105.1 Propithecus coquereli
CACACACACACACACACACACACAAATATACACACACATACATTTTCTCTCATTTCTATTTCTCTTTGCATCTGCCTCACCCATCTCTCCAGACTTGCTTTCTTCACTTTCCTGTGCATACAGTTGTCCCACATCTCCTGAGTTCCCAGGTCCTCAGTTCAGAAAATTCACTAGCAACTACACATCCCAATTCTAAAATCCTGGGATAGGGATTGACAGCTCCGACTGTCCAATAAACAATGGCCAGAAGGTGGAGTCAGGTCAACAGAGATAGGACTTCAAGTGAGCACTAATTTGGTGGCAGCTCTCAGAAGGGGAGAATCAGGGCTATGCCAATATCATATAAAGATTTTGAGGAGACATAAAAATTGGCAAGGAGTGAATATGAGATTTGTGTGGAATTTGTCTTGACACCTGACAATGCTTCTTGCATTGTTCTCTCTCCTGAGACCAGGGGGCACCTGAACTTCAGCTCTGATTCCTGGACCACCTTTGAATCTTGCTTTTCCAAGAGTGGCCTGAGTATCCTGTTGGTGCCCCTGAGAGTTGGTGAACATGTCCCATCCAGCCCAATAACTGGTTTCTGCATCCTAATTCCAAAGATCATGTCACAAAACCTGTGGCTCCTGGTCCCTAAGGTCTGAGTGGATAATAGATTCAGTTTTTCCCATGAAAACCATCCTTTCTAGGCAGCTGTCTGGTCTCTAGGACCAAAGTGTAACTATAATAACAAAATACATATATTTAGCCTTTATTATTCTTTTATAAATCTGATTCTGTACCTTCTATATATTAGACAGTTTGTACATGCATTATAAATATTTTACTTTTTTCACATACACATACACTAAAAAATACTCAGTATTGTTGAGTTCTCATTTTGAGCCAGGCACCATGCTGGGTGCTTAATGTTTACAATTGCCATTCAGCCCTTGTAATCCTCCCAATTACAGCTACAATCCTCACAGTGACGCTGTGAGGAATTATTATTGTCCCCAATTTTGGGTTGAGGAACCTGAAGGTAAATGATTAGGTAATTTGCCCAGAGTTAGAAAGTGGTGTGTGTGTGAAGCTCAGATCCAAATATATTTAGTGCCCAACGTTTGTTTGTCATCACAACACAATATTTTATTCTTATTTATGTGTGTATGTATTTATGCTTATTATTCACTGGTTCACTGCTATTATTATTTGCCTTGGAATACGAGAACTCGAAAGGCAGTAGCCACTTTTTATTTGCTTTACATTGGACCTCATGTCTCAGGTTAGACGTATACCTATAAAAAGAATGATAAGCCCACTGGGTAGAATATTCCCAAGAGCACATAGTGTCTAATTTGAACACTGAAGGAATCCTCTAGACACAAATCCAACACATGAGAAGGTTTACATAAAACACAGGAAAGTGTGGAAGTACAGAATGCAGATGAACCCAATCAAAGGGTGGAGATTTTTAGAGTCTAGATGTCTGCAGCATCTTCTTAGAAGCAACGCACAGAGCAAGAGAAGAATCCCAACCTTCAGGAAGGCCAAGTGGCCATGGCTACTGCACACATAATCACTTAGTTCCTGATTGTAGGGTCTCCTCCCAGATTGCCTCTGGGAGTTATTGCAGCAGAGTAGGAAGGGAACAAGCTCTAAATCCGGAAAGCCCTGTGTTTGACCCCTACTTTTGGCTAGCATTAGCTATCTTATCTTGGAAAATTTACTTCCCTGAGCTCCCATTTTACCATCTATGAAATAATCTTTGCCTTACGGGGTTGTTGCAAGTATTAGAAAGGATTTTTCTTTCTTATGGATGGGAGCCATCACTGTCATCACCATCATTGTGGAAGGAGTAGGGAGGACATTAGGGACTTCACTGTACCCCAGTAACATTCTGGGGCCACAAACACATGGCTGGGGCTTCTGGGGTCTGATGTATCTACTGGGGCTAAGGAATGGCCTGCCTCTATCTGCTCTCAGGGAGAAAGAAGGGATTCCCCAGTCTCTCATGACTCTGGAAATCTTTCACATAAAAATGACAGAAAACCTAATTTAAACTGGCTTAAGAAAGAAGGAGAATTTATTGGCTCACCTAACTTGAGAGACCACAAAAGTTCTGGTTTCAGGACCAGCTGTATTTGAAGTGTAACCTCAAACTTCAGGGGTCTCTCTCCTTTCCTTGATTCTGCTTCCCATCCTCAGGGCTGGCTCCACAGTGTGGTAAAACTTTAAAAGGGGATAAAAAAGGCTGCCTGTAGCTACAGCTTCACACACTCTGCTCTCAGCGACCCCATGAAAATATCCCTTCCTACTTGCTCCTGGAAAAGTCACAGATTCACACCACTTGGACCAATTTAGCTCACACATCCATCATTGAACCAATCCCTAGGACCAAGGCAAGGCAATTATATTGGTGGGCTTAGGCCTGGGACCCACAGCCAGTCCTGCGACTAGCAATAAATTCAGCCCCGCCTAAACCATATAGACAGAGAGCAAGATAGAGGAAGTTCCCCAAGAAAAACACAGATGCTATTAGAAGCCCCAGAAGGAAATAGATGCTGGCAGGCAAAAACAATGAATACATAGCATAGGCCCTAAGTAACAGCAGGGAAAACTATAATTACCAACATTCATTCAATGTTTGCTATGCTCTGCAATAAGTGCTTTTTGTTAATTACCTCATTAAAGCTTCACAAAAATGATGCAATGCAATATTATTATGATTACCCCCATTTAACAAATGATAAAACTGAGACACAGAGAGGCTAAGTAACTTGTCTGAGGTCATGAGGTTAGTAAATGGCAGGGTTGAGATTTGAACTCAAGCCATGTGACTCTAGAATCCACACCTACTCTGGCAAGTTGAATAATGGCCCCCTAAAGACATGCAGGCACTAATCCCTGGAACCTGTGAATGTTAACTTATATGGCAAAAAGGACTTTGCAGATGCGATTAAGTCAAGGATCTCCAGAAGAGGAGACTATTCCAAATTATCCTAAGGCCCTAAATGTAATCACAGGCCCTTATGAGGAGGAGGCAGAGGGAAGTTGAACTATATAGAAGAGAAAACAAGGCAATGATGGAAGCAAAGATTGGCGTGATGCACTTTGAAGGCAAAGAAAGAAGCCAAGAGACAAGGAACATAGGTGGCCTCTAGAAGCTGGAAAGGCAAAGAAATGTTCTCCTCTGGAGCCTCTATAAAGAACTTTTTCTCTTCTCCTCTCTCTCTTCCCCTCTCTCTTCTCTTCCCTTCCCTTCTCTTCTCCTCTCCTCTCTCTGTCTCTCTTTCTCCCTCCTCTCCTCCAGATCTCTTTGCCCTGCTTGCATGTGCCGCCCACAAATGGCAACCCCCATCTGTGTGAGTTAAAATTCTCCAAGACTCCTCAGTGACGGCGCACATGCCTGATATAATCCCTGGGACTGTGGATCCCATGGATTTCGTTGTCATGATTAGGCTGTATCATCATCTCACAGCTCACCTTAAGAAAAGGGGATTATGCTTATGGGTCTGACCTAATCAGGTGAACCTTAAAAGGGTCTGGGCTCTTCCTGAGAAAAGGATGAGAAGCATGAGAGGGATACAACAGAGGGAGAGTCTCCATTGCTGGCTTTGGAGATGAAGGTGCCCCATGCAAGGGGCAGTCAACAACCAGTCAACAACCAGTCAATAACCAGCAAGGAAATGAGAACATTAGCCCTACAGCCACAAAAAAACTGAATTTGGCCAATAACCTGAAAGAGTTTGGAGAAGGATTTTTCTCTAGAGCCCTGAGAGAGGAACACAGCTCAACCGACACCTTGATTTCAGCTTTCTAAGACCCTGAGCAGAGAACCTGGACACACAGGGCTTGACCAACCAAACTGTTAGCTAATAAGTGAGTATTATTTTAATCTGCTAAATTTTTGGTATTTTGTTACACAATCATAGAAAACTAGTATGCCTTTCTTGGATCTACACAATCTCCCAATTCAAACATCCAACTCTGTGTTCTAAGAGACTAGAGCAAATCAGCTTGTCCCTAGTTGGGTCAAATCTCCAACACTGACCTAGACAATTATGGCTACTAGGCCCAGCCATGTTTTCCACTACTTACTCAAAGGGGTTGTGGATATACAACCTCAGGGAAGAAGACATAGACAAGACCCGCAAGCTGACTGACACGTGCTGCTACTGTCCTTCCAATCTGACCGTTGTAGCTTTCTATCACTCTACACCCTGCTTTGCATTATGTGCATTTTATCTTGCCTAGTTAGCTCATGGACTCATCAAAGGCAAAGAGGTGGTTTGATGCAATAAGACAAGCACTATCTTAAGGGACACAATGGGCTAAGTGCAAATCTACTTTCTTGCTGTGTGAGCTTAGGCAAGTCACTTAGCCTCTCAGATTCCTTTCCTCATTTGTGAAATGAGAGTAATATACCTACCATGCAGGGCTGCTGTGACAATTAAATGAGATGAAATAGGTAAGCCTATTTGTGGGTCTTCAGTAAATATCAATTCCCCTCTGCTATTTTTTATCCATTTTCTATGTCCACTATAACAGCTGACACAAAAATATGAGCTCATTGCTGCATAAAAGCAAATTTTAAATCCATACATTGGTTGACTGATTGATGAGAAGGAGTAAGGCAACCAATAGCATGGTAGTAACCCAATTATCACATGCAGCAATGATGTCAGCAGAGGACAGAACTAGTAACAGATCCCCTGGATTTGAATTGGCCACCAATGTAATAATGAATAACATGATAATAACATCAGGCATTAACTGATAGTGTCCTATACTTTGTACCAGGCACTGTGCTGGGGGCCCCCATTGGTGTATCTCATTTAATGCTTAACAAAAACCTTTCATAAGTACCATCATTACCCCATTTTACACACAAGGGATGGACATCCAGAGACATGAAATGACTTACCCCAAATAAGGGTAAGGCCAAAATTCAACCCTGAGTCTATATGACTCCAAAGTCCAAAGCTCCTAATCACTCTACTTCAAATTGCCATGAACATGGCCTTCCTCTCTTGGAAACAGAATTCAAGTTGGTAGAAATACTTGTACCCATGGAGACTGAAACTGGACAATAAGACATAATTCTTTTCATTGACGTCTAGGCTCTTTTCAAATCTTTAAATTTCCAGAAAAGTTTTTTTTTTTTAATCACAGGGAAATATCTAAGAAAAGGATAATGGGTTTATGTCTGCCAAACCACCAGTGGCTCCTCAAAAAGTGGAGTCCAGAACAACTCCATCTCCTCGCCTAGAGGAACACTCCATCAGTGAAGTCATCCAGAAAATTTCTGCTTGATTTTCAGTTGTTTAAAAAATTAAGACAAAATGAGAAGACTACTGTTTCCTGTCCTTAGAAGCCAATAGTCTCTGATTTTTTTTTTTTAAAGCATGACTTAAACCTCTCCAGTGGCTAAAAATTCCGTGCACTGCTTGGGGTATCAGAGGAATTCCGTGTCGCCCTTGACGAACATTGTTTCCCTCAGGAGGCTGCCATCCTTATCTTTATTCCTCACCCAGGCCTGGCGTGCAGCTCTGCTCTCCTTCGGGTAGTTTCACAGCACAGGAAAGCTGGCCCTGGCTGCCGCAAATACCCCAAGGCGCGCTTTGATAGTTTCAATAACCTTGTCCGTTCTCCGCTTAAGAGTCAGCCATTACGGCTCGAGCCTTTTTAAGCCAGCTTGAAATTCACCTTGGCAAGGATTCCATCCTTGTTGGACACTTCCCCCTGGCTTTTCAGACTTAGTAAAGGAATTGAGACCTAGTGGGAAATGCCCGCCTGTCGCTGCTCTCCTTCTAGATTCCGGATGAAATTTCCCGCAGGGCTGTCCTGGCTCTCAGCTAATTGGGCTGTTTTATTCTACAACAGCATCAGGAAAAACTAAGGGTGATTCTATACACCAGCCTCCAGGCCTCTGTCTCTGAGAGTCTGGAGGATCCGTGGCAATCAGAGAACAACACACCAAGGCCCACGATATTATTTGCTTACATGGATGCCTGGGGTGTGCTTTTGGGCCCCATTAGATAAAATGCTTCTTCTTCATAGGATACGTTGACAAATAGCAAAATGAAACAGATAGGGAATGCTACAGACCCCCTTCCTCTGCCTTCTTCTTTGTCTACGTGGCAAACTCCTACTCAACCTTCAAACTCTATTCATCCTAAATGTCACCCCTTCCCCCAAGAGCCCTCCACAGAGCCCAACTTAAAAACGCATGGTGCTCTCTGCTCTGTGCCCTGTGCCAATCAAGATATTGGGTTATTAGAATTTGTTAAGTGGTCAGCAACCTCTGATAACCAAGCCCAGGAGTGGAAGATTGGGCCAGAAAAAATCTGTTATTATAGGAAAATGCAATTCAAGCCGTGGTGTGTGAACTATCTGAGACCAGCCCACCATGAGGGAGGTACAGAAACCAAGATCAGCATTTAAAATCTCTGTAGTTACTGACAGTACTGGGACATTTTACAAAAGTATCAGTCCACAATAGTTTGGAAATTTAAAAATAAAAGTACTATTTTTTTTTTTTTAATCAGAGTTTGAGAAGCATTGATATAGGCGACACATTGGAAAGAGGGAAGGAAAGGAGGGAAGAAAGGAGGGAGGGAGGAGAGGTAGCAAGGTCAAGGGAAATAAAAATAATAGTCTTTGTATAATTATGTATTAACATTAATATAACATGCAAAGTATTTTACACATATTATATCACTGGGTTCTTACCTCTATCATACAAGATCTTTCCTCCATTCCTCAAACACTCCAAGCACTGGTTCATCTCTCTTTCCTTTGTTCTCTTCTTTCAGTGGGGTGTGCTCACTCCTCTGGTTTCTGCTGCTGTTATGATCACAGCTCATGTGTCATCCTTTGGGGAGCCTTCTCTGGCCACCCAGCCTACAGTGTTCTCCTTCCTCACCCCATGCCATCCCTCTCCATCACATGACCCTGTTTATTTTTGTTTTCCTCTATGAAACTTAAAACAATCCAAACCTATTTCATTCATGTGTTTGCTTATTGTTTCTGATAAGGCTCCCCGCTAGAATATAAGCTCCTTAAGAATAAGCATGTTCTTGTTCACCCCATACCTCCCACAGCTAGATAGTGCCTGGCATAGAGACCAATGAATGAATGAATGGATTGAATGAGTGAATGAATACCATAGGTCCCCTCATTTCCATTCAAAATGTAAAGAAAATAAGAGTTTTAGGATTTCGCCCCAAAGAGTTTTAGAGTCTTTCCCAAGGATATACAGCTCCTCAGTAGACCCAAGGCTCCAAGTGAGCCTCCTGACTCCATAAGTAGTGCTATTTCTACCTTACAACGTTGCCAGAGGTAGAAGTTTCTAGGGAAAGACCTACAGAGATTTGCAAAACACAGTAAGAAAATTCACACTGGGTACATGTAGCTATAGTCGGCCTCTGCAGTTCTAAATAAGGATCCCTTTGAAATTGAAGGAAAAAACAGCAAAAGCCCAGGAGGTTGAGTTGGGGGTCTGCTTCCAGCTGAGGTGACATCTAACTCCTCACTCACTCCCTTCTCCCCTAGCTCTAAACAATCCCTAAATCCCCTCTTTATTATTGTAAGAGGACTTTGGAGCCAGGCACACCAGAGTTCAAATTCTGATTTCTTTTTTACTGGGGCAAGTTCCTGCAACCCTGTTTCCCTTGGTTTCTTCATCCCCCCTTTGCAGGGTGTACGGTGATTAAATGGGGTGAGAGAGGCAAGTGCCCCCCAGAGATATTCAACCAAGACAAATTCCCCTATGTTCTCCTTGTTGACATGTCTTTAACATCAGCTAATTGTACTGGTGCCAAGTGGATGGGAGAGTGAGTACAAAATGAATGAGGATTTACAACCCACACAGCTTTTCAAGGTAGTTAAGAGCTCTCCAGTTAGCCCTGCCTTGTGAATGAGGTCTTCACATTTACCCTCCTAACTAAATAATTTTTAGCCAGGCTATAACCTCACATGCAGCCTCATTGCTAAGCAAATGACCGTTAGATTGACCCTTATTTACATAAAGGAGTAAATGGCTGCTTCCAATGCTAAAATACAATTGTATGAGGAAATGGTGTTCTTGAAAACTGAAGTCTCTATTTCTTCTTTTCTCCTTTGACAGCTTAACTAGTGGGAAGACTTTCAGTTTTGGAGACAGATAGACAAGAGTTCAAATCCCAAACGTCACGTGAGAAACGCCACCTGTGTGAGCTGTACCCACCAGCACTTAGCCGAGGCCCCCTGACCCTGAAATCCCACATTTCTTAATTAAAACCATTTCACGCTAAAAAAAAAAAAAAAAAAAAACTTACCTGCCATTTGCTGGTAAGTTATTTCACATGTCTAAACCCTGGTTTCCTGATTTATAAAATGATCATAATACTTCTTACCTTGATGCATTCTTGGTGGGCCTGGTGATGATGTGGTGCAGACTGTGGAAGGTTCTTGATAAATAGGAGCTTTAATTCCTCCCCCAAATACTTGGGCTTAATCACAGGGGCAAAGGTCTGCCCACAGAAGCAGGAAAGGGGAGGGCCCCATTATAATAGTGCCTGGAACATAGTAGGCACTTAATAAATATTTGATGAATGAATATAATGGAAGGGTGATTTGTTTGCAATTATCAAAGAAGAAATATATTCATATCCTGAATCCCAGCATGGTGTCCCAGATTTTCAGTTCATGACACTAACACTTATTCACAAGAGTCCACCAAGAACTAGGTGGACTAGTTTAGTTCACCTAGTTTAGTTGGACTAGTTTAATCTAAAAGTCTTGCCAATCTTTCAGCTCCTCCCAGAATTCCTTAAAGAGCCCACGATCTAAGGTCAATTGTGAATGGTGACGTGGCCCATTAGGTGTTAGATTAAATGTACCAAAAGTGATATTTCCATGGCCACTGAAGTGCTTCACTGGGAGAGAAGCAGATCCCCATGGAAGGAAGATTTGAGGCTGCCACCCTCAAAGCCATCTGGCCCTAATTTAGAAGTGCAGTTCACTCAAATTAAGACCACTCACTGCACCTGGATTTTTAACTGGGCCCCCAACTCTTCCTACCAAGAAAATGATACATGAAATGCCATCCTGAAATTGGGTAGGGGCAGGAAGAAAAACAATCAGGCAAAAATTGAGGGTCCTGAAAGGAACCCCTACTCTGGAGTTTGTAAAGCTACACAGAAGTCCAGATCTGACTCTTAGCAGAAGAGATGTAGTTGTCTGTCAGACATCAAGCCTGGTTTGCGAAGCTGTCAGTCACTGCTATGTGCTACAAAGTCACCATGTGAACTGGCCAGGACCCAGGAGGATTTCCGCAACATGAAAATTCAGACAAAGAAGTGCCAGTGAGCATTGGAAATCTTAATAATACTGGACTCCAAAGCCACACCAGGTTGCCTCCCTCTTTGTCTGTCCCTCATCCTCATTTCTTCCTCCTCCTCCTTCCTCTCACTTTCCCCTGCTTCTCCTCTTTTTTTGTCTCCCTACTCCGGTTTTGAAAGACTTACAGAATTGAAGGAGCGGAGGAAAGTAACACGTGAGAACATAAGTTCATTAGAGATACTTTCTATTTGCCTGATATCTAAACTTCCACAATATTCCCATACATGGATTTATTTTCTTTTTTCTTTTTTTTCTCTTTTTATGAGAAAAGGACTAACAGCTAACTGATGTGATAGATTTAATTTTTTAAAGAAACTAATTCCAGGGGAAAACACAAGGTCAACGCAAATTCAATGTTTATCTATCTATCTATTTAACTTTGCATAATTCAGTAAATCCCTCCTGAGCACCTGGCATAAACTGTGCCTTTCTCTCCTCCTCTCTGCCCCAGATCAGTTTCACTACAAATTCATGATCAGCATCCACTGAACCTTAAGTGCTGCTTGGAGTCTTTCTGCATTTCTCTGGTCAGCACTCTCACCCATTCTCCACACAGGCAAATGTAAATCTTCACACTCCTCAAAGCTTCTACCTTATCACCACCCAGTGTGCTCAGAAAAGCCCCCTCCTCCTCCTTCACAGTGAAAACAGAAGCCATAAAGCAAGAACTCCCTCACTCATCTGCTCCCCAGCTCACCTCTGTGGGTGTCACCATGGTGACAATGATAGTGAGATACTCTGGATCCCTTCCATCCTAGGCTACCTTCTCAGGAGACCTGTCCTGTTGGTCAGTCCTTCTCCCTCCAGATCTTTGAATTCTCCTTTTCTACCAGTTATTTTCCATCAGTATTTAAATATATCTAAAAGTTTATTCCATCTTGACAACAAACAATCAGACAGACAAAACCCCTCTTTTGCCCAGGCTGGCCCTTCTGGTTCTCTCGTGCCTCCTCTCGCACATCATACTCTTGCTTGTCAAAAGCACGTCTACACTCACTGTCCCTCTCTCCTCTCCAATGAAGTGAAGAGTTTTGAATTAAAGCAGACTTGAGTCAGAATTGTTCTTCCCCCACCTGAATTATGTGATCATGGGCATAGTATTTAACTTCTCTACATCTCAGTTTTCTCAAGTAAAATGGAGTAAATATTAATTCTGATTATTAGGTGAATATAAAATATGACAATATTGGTAAAGGGCTTAGCACAGTGTCTGGCATATAACAAGCTTTTAAAAATGTAGCTATAATTATTATTTAATTTTTGAAACTTTGTAATCTGGTTTCTTCCCTTGTGATTCAACCACCATTGCTCTTCCCAAAAATCTCCTTATTGCTAAATTTGATCAAAGATGATTTTTCAGAATTATTTCAATTGCAGGCCAGAAACAGCCTGCACATGCCACTTTCAAGGAGAAGATCAAAAGTTGCAAGTAGATGTCCACCTACAGATGGATTCTCTTGGAGAAAACATTGTAAATCATCAGAGAAGCAATGGGAGACACTCAAAGTGAAGGAGAAGGGGACAGGGAGATCCACTCACCAAGACTGGAAGGTACCGGGGCAGGGGGGGACGTCTACACGTGGGGAAGGGACAAAGGAGACAACCCCGGGGCTGCACTTTCTGTCCACTGACACTGTGACCTGAGCTGTGAGGGCCCACCACCACCACTTCAGGCCCCCACACTGATCAGGGAACTGCTTGGAGACTGTATAGCAATGATGCACCAGACAGCAGGCACAGCAGGGATCCACTGGCTTCTGTTCCCAGGTGGCTGCAACTGATGCCATTCTGAGCTCTTGGGTCCAGAGCACCCAGTCTATATGGGGATCAACTTCACAGCAACAGCCTCCATATCACCCTTTCTGGGCCACGGAGGGAGTAGGAAGGGCAGGTACTTTCACACACTGAATGACCGGGAGCTGAGTGCAATCCCAACCAAGGAATTCAAACAGAGGGGGCACTGATGCCCATGGTAATAGCCTCAGAGGGAGAAAGCCCCAGTCATCTTGCAGCCCAGCCCCATGGCCTCACAAGCTGCTCAGTGGAACATGTCCCTGCGGAATTGCACACCACCTCGTGGGCCACCCCCTGTGGACTCACATGCTGCCCAGCGGGCAAAGCCCCTATAGCACCACACAACATCACATCTGTGGTCCAGCACTCCACCACAGACCTGCTTTTCATGAGCCACCCCTTGCCACATGCTGCCATTATACCCAGATCTAGGTAGAACAAATGCCCACAGCATGGACACCAGCAGCCACTGCAACCACCATGGGAAGACCCAGGCAGAGCAATCTCCTACGATGCCCATCTCCATGGAGAGGGATTCACCCAGCCCCAACCCAAATTTCCAGCAACAGCTGGAGACCAACCTACCAATCCACATGAAGATCACCCAGCACTGGCTTGGACTGTTACAACCACAGAGGAATGGGACAGTGCAGAACAGCCACCAGCTACATTACAAGATCTCAATATAACCACCCCTCACCTATTGGACCAATCTTCCAGAATAGGACACAAATGCATCATCTAGGGATTTCTCCTTCGTCTAATTAAATAGGAGCATTCCCAACAAAGGAACACAGGTACACTACAAACTTATCTGTCCTGAAGTGACAGAAGAGGTTTCAGATGAGAAGAAACCAGCAAAAGAACTCTGGCAATGTGAGAAAACAAGCTAGTTTAGCATCCCCAAAGGATCACAATAGACCTACGGTAACATACTCAAACAAAAGGAAATTGTTGAAATGTCAGAAATGGAATTCAGAATATGGATGGAAAACAAGGTGAATGGGATTGAAGAAAAAATGGAAAACTAACACAAAGAAGCAAAAAAAAATTTCAAGACATGAATGACAAAAATGAAAAAGTCACTAAAGAGACAGACAACTTAAGAAGGGATATAACAGAACTTGAAGAAATAAAAGAGTCATTTAAGGAATTTCAAAATACAGCAGAAAGTTTCAACAGCAGCATAGACCAAGCAAAAGAATGAATTTCAGAGTTTGAAGACCAGGCTTTCTAACTAACCCAGTCAGTCAAAGATGCAGGAAAAAGTGAAGAAGAATGAACAATATTAAGAGAAATATGGGACTATTTAAAGTGAGCCAATATATGAATTATAGGTATTCTGGAGAGAGAAGAAGAAAAAGCAAAAGGCGTAGAAACCCATTCAAGGGAATTATTGAGGAAAACTTCCCTGATATTGCCAGAGATTCACATATCTGAATGCAAGATGGTCATTGAACACTGGAAAGATTCATAGCAAATAGGACATCTCCAAAACACATAGTCATGAACCTGAACAAAATTAAAAATAAAGGAGAACATCTACAATCTGTAAAATGAAAGCAACAGCTAACCTACAAAGGAAAATCCATCAGGCTAACAACAGACTTCTCAGAGCAGAACTGACTTCTGACTTCTCTTACAAGTCAGAAGGGATTGGTGCCTTATTTTTAGTCTTCTTAAACACAACTGCCAGCCAAGACCTTTGTATCCTGCAAAACTAAATTTCATAAATGATGGAGAAATAAAGACTTTTCAGACAAGCAAACATTAAGAGAATTTGTCACAACTGGATCTACCCTACAGGAAATGTTCAAAAGTACACTATACATGGAACAGCACAATAGATACTCACCAGTGTAAAAGCACCCTAAAGTTAGAGCTCACAGCTATTACAAAACAATAGCACAAGAGGGAAAACAAAACAAGGTATCATTCAACATGATGAACAGAGCAGTATCCCACAATCAATACTAACACTGAACATGAGTGATTTTAATGCTCCATTTAAAAGGCATAGACTGGCTGAATAGTTGAAAAATCATAATGTAAGTGTATGCTGTCTCAAGAAACCCATCTAACTTGCAAGGACTCACATAGACTCAAGGTAAAAGAATGGAAAAAAATATTCCACACAAGTGGAAACCAAAAGTGAACAGGTATAGCCATTCTCATATCAGATAAAAGTGACTTTAAACCAACAATAGTTAAAAAAAAAGACAAAAGATGGTCGTTATATAATGATAAAAGGTTGAAATTCAGCAAGTAGACATAACAATCCTAAGTATGTATGCATCTAACACAGGGGCTCCCAGATTCATAAAACAAATTCTACTAGATCTAAGCAAAGAAATAAACAGTAGCATCACAGTCAAAAGGGATCTATTGGATGTTGGGCAGGGGGAGGGGGGAGGAGGGAGGAGGGTGGAGGGGACGGGTATTTGCATACACAAAGAGTGCAATGCGCACCACCCGAAGGATGGACATATTTGAAACTCGGACTTAGGGGGGGAGGGGGGGCAAGGGCAACATACATTACCTAAACATCTGTACCCCCATAATATGCTGAAATTAAAAAAAAAAAAAAGTTACTTCTCCCACCAACAGACTTCAATGCATGTTTTAGCAGTGAAAATGGTGTTACGTAGCCAGTAAAAAAAAAAAGGGACTTCAACACCCCACTGACAGAACAGGACAGACCATCAAAGCAGAAAACCAACAAAGAAAAACTGGACTTAAATGGGACTTTAGAACAAATGAACCTAACAGACATTTACAGAATACTCTACCTAAAAACTACAGAGTATATATTCTTCTTATCAGCACGTGAGACATTTTACAAGATTGATCATATCTTAGGCTACAAAACAAGTCTCAGAAAATTCAGAAAAATTGAAATCATACCACATGTCTTCTCAGACAACATAGAATAAAACTAGAAATCAATTCCAAGAGGAACTCTCAAATCCACACAAAGTCATGGAAATTAAACAACCTGCTCCTGAATTATCCTTGGATCAATGATGAAATTAAGATGGAAATCAAAAGATTCTTCGAACTAAATGGCAAAGGGAACACAAGCTTTAAAATCTATGGGATACAGAAAAAGCAGTGTTAAGGGGAAAGTTTATAGCCCTAAATGCTTACATCAAAAAGACAGAAAGATCACACATTATCAACCTGATGTCACATTTCAAGGAACTAGAAAAAAAACAAACCAAATCTAATGCCAGCAGAAGAAAAGGAATAACAAAGCTCAGAGCAGAACTAAACAAAGGGAAAACCAAAAAACAATACAAAGGATCCATGAAACAAAAACTTGGTTCTTTGAAAAGATAAACAAAATTAATACACCACTGGCCATATTAACCAGAAATGGAAGAGAAAGGGCTCAGATAAGCACAATCACAAATGAAAAAGGAGACATTACAACTGATGCCACAGAAATACAGAATATCATCAGTGAATACCAGAAAACCTCTATACACACAAACTAGAAAACCTAGAGGAAATGGATAAATTTCTAGAAACACATAACCACCCAAGCCTCAATCAGGAAGAAATAGAAATCTTCCATAGACCAATAATGAGCAGTGAGATTGAAGCAGTAATAAAAAAAACACCCAAAAAAAAATGCCCCAGACCAGATGAATACACAGCCTAATTCCACCAGTCCTACAATGAAAAACTGGCACCTATCCTACAGAAATTATCCCATGACATCAAGAAGGAAGGAATTCTACCTAACTCATTCTACAAAGCCAGTATCACCTTGTTACCAATGTCAGGAAAGGATACAACAACAACAACAACAACAACAAAAACTACAGACCAATATCTATTATGAACATTGATGCAAAGATCCTCAACAAGATACTAACAAACCAAATTCAACAACACTTCAAAACAATAACTCATCATGATCAAGTGGGTTTCATCACAAGGATGTAAGCATGATTCAACATACACAAATCAATAAATGTGAGTCACCACATAAGCCGAAGCAAAAACAAAAATCATACGATCATCTCAATAGATGCAGAAAAAAGTATATGATAATATTCAACACACTTTCATGATAAAAGCCCTCAACAAGCTAGCCATAGAAGGAGTGTACCTCAAAATTACAAAAGCCATATATGACAAAACTCACAGCCAACATCATACTGAATAGGGAAAAGGTGAAAGCATTTCCCCTAAGAAATGGAACAAGACAAGGGTGCCCACTGTCACCACTTCTATTCGACATAGTACTGGAAGTTCTAGCCAGAGCAATCAGGCAAAAGAAAGAAATAAAGGTCATCCAAATCAGGAAAGAGGAGGTCACACTGACCCTGTTTGCCAATGATATGTTTCTGTATCTATAAAACCCTAAAGACTCCACCAAAAGACTTTTAGAATTGATAAATAAATTCAGCAAAGTCTCAATGTACACAAATCAGTAGCATTCCTATACACTAATAACAGTCAAGCTGAGAGCCAAATCAAGAACTCAATACGATTTACAATAACTATGAAGAAAACAAAATACTTAGGAATAAATATACTTAACCAAGGAGGTGAGTGATCTCTACAAGGAGAACTACAAAACACTGTTGAAAGAAATTATGGATGACACAAACAAATGTAAAAACATCCCATGCTCATGGATTGGTAGAAGCAACATTATTAAAATGTCCATTCTGCCCAAAGCAATTTAAAGATGCAATGTAATTCCCATGAAAATACCAATATCTTATTTCATATACCTAGAAAAAATAATCCTAAGCTTCATTTGGACCAAAAAAGAGCCCAAATAGCCAAATCAATCTTAAGCACAAAGAACAAATCTGAAAGAATCACATTACCTGACTTCAAATTATACTACAAGGTTATAGTTAGCAAAACAGCATGATACTGGTATAAATGTAGAGACATAGACCAATGGAACACAATAGAGAAACCCAAAATAAAACCATATGGCTATGACCAACTGATCTTTGACAAAGCAGACAAAAACATACATCAGGCAAAGGAAGCCATATTCAATAAATGGTGCTGGGAACATTGGACCACCACATGCAGAAGGATGAAATAGGACCCATATTTCTCACTATATACAAAAATTAATGCAAGATGGATTAAAGACTTAAATGTAAGACATGAAACCATAAACGTTCTAGGAAAAAAATAGGAAAAAATCTTGTAGACATTGGCAAAGAATTTATTACTAAGACCCCAAAGGCAAATATAATAAATGGGACTTAA
>NW_012148075.1:150207-169640 GCF_000956105.1 Propithecus coquereli
ACATATATATACACACACACACACATACATACACCCTGGCATACTACTCAGCCATAAAAAAGAATGAAATAATGTCATTTGCAGCAACTTGGATGGAACTGGAGACCATTATCCTAAGTGAAGTTGGAAAGCCAAACAAAATATGTTCTCACTAATAAGTGGGAGCTAAACAATGGGTACATATGGGCACAAAGAGATATAAAGGACATTGGAAACTAAGAAGGGGGTTGGTGAGAGAGGAGTGAGGGATAAAATACTTACCTATTGGGTACAATGAACACCATCCTGGTGGTGGGCACACTGAAAGCCCTGACTTCAGCATTATATAGTGTATCCACGTAACAAAAACATTTGTACCTGCTTAATATTTTGAAATTTAAAAAAAGAATTATCTCACTTGATCCCTTTGGCACAACTAATGGCTTTTTTCCTTATGAAACCAGCCCTCTGTCCACTTCTTAGTTTCCTTCCTCTAATATCCCAATACCTGCAGATGTGCCTCTGAGTTTTATCCCCTATCCAGCCTATTTTTCATTCTTCTCATACTCTCTTAGTGATCTCCCCTGCTCCTATGGCTTCTACAAACTGACAATGCCTGAATCTATATTTGTGGTCCAAAACTTTCTCTCAAGCTCCATATTCAAAGATCCAACTGTCTGTATGGCATCTCTACTGAGATGACTCACAGGTACTTCAAACTGTCTCAAGGAGCCTTTGTCATCTTCCCTGTGTCTTCCTATGTGGACCATTATCACTCACCCAGTTGACCTTCCAGAAACCTTAATGACAACCCATTTCCTTCACTCTCCTCCACATCCAATCCCAATTCTACCTCCTACACATGCCTCAATCTATTTGCATATCTCCATTCCTACTGGGGCACTGGCACGGTGAGTACATCATTGTCTCCTGTGTGTATTAATGTCACAAATTTCCAACTGATATATTTGTTGCATCCGTCTAATCTGTTCTCTACTTTATAGTCAGAATGAACCTTAGTTATCTATTTCCTTGAGTCAGACTTTTGAAAATACAGGAAAGTATAAAGAATGGTAAAATGAACACTCATATTCCCACTACCCAGATTTAACAGTGATGTTTCTAAAACTAAACTCTTACCATATGGCTAGTCTGTAAAATAAATGCTCAATGCCACTTCCCTGTCCTTGGGATCAATTTCAAACTCATTTGCAAGATTGACATGACTCTTCATGATTTTCAGCCACTTCTCACCCACACCTCCCCACTCAGCAATCTGAAATCCAGATCACAGCAAACTATTTGTGTTCCTCCTAAAATGCCAAGCTTCCTCTGCAGGCCTTTCCACCTTTGAGGAGAAGTGTATAAGAGGTATGAGAAACTGCCTGAGTCTGGAACAGTGCAGAAATAAACATTGGAAAGTAGTTGGCAGTCAGCCCATAGAAGTGATGTTCAGAGCAGCACCTTAGATCATACAAGTGACAACATCACAGAATCTTAGAATTGATCAGAAATTTATTTAAATTCATCTGTTCCTGAACTTACCCATCATGCCTTCAAAGAACCTATATTTGAAAAGTAGTAAAGAACATGTGCTGTGTTTTGCATCTTCTAGCTTTTTAATATACTCAAAGGAGGATATATAATACATCGAAACAGATGATTATAATTCTCTAAGGCTCCTGAAAGGCAAAAACCTTTCCCTTGACATCCCTCCATGGGGTAGAGGTGATCTTTGAACAGAAAAGGAAAGAAGGTCGGTAACTTCAATTAAGCAGTCCTTTTCATGAAGACAGAGGAAGCATCCAAAGGTTTCTGGCAATTCCTTTATTTTATGAGGATAGTTAAAAGGAAACCAAGAAGGAAGAGAAATCTTTTCACTTCCTATGACAGGCCTCGCAAATTGTCTTATTTTAAGGAGACTCTGGGATTTCTTTTGCTACCCGGTTACAGTAAATGGTGCCTAGAAAATGGTAAAACAATTGTAAACCAGAATTCTCTTATTTTAGCCTATGCTGAAGTTGGTCTTCAAAGATACTTATAGCATTAAATGACTGATGCCATTTGGATCAGTAGAAAAATTAATGAAATACCAGTATATTGTGCAACCACACTACCAGAATTATTTATGAAATGAGTAGCAAGTGTAGGGGAAAATGCATTGCATGAATAAATAAGCTGCCTAATCCACAACGGAAATTGCTCCAATTTCTGTGGATGATTTGAGATGGAAGCTTTGTTGTTGTTTTTTCAGAATTCAATAGTTGTTAACTGATCACATCTCTGCTTCTACAATGATTTTTGTAAAATGTAAGAAGAAAACCAAAGGGATTCATTTTCAAAAAAAGTAGTAATGAAAGAGAAAGAAAAGGAAATCTGTGGGTAAATTTTATATATGTTGCCTGGGTTTTTGTTTGGGGATTGACTTTCTTCATTACAAATGAGAGCTACCCACCCCTAACCATGGATAACATTTATTCTGGGACATAACTAACTTTCCAGTAAAGTGTAATATTTTCAAAATGTTGCCATTTCCATTATGTAAAAAGTATATTGCCTTTTAGAACAGGTGTTTTGGAAAAATTAAAACGTGTCAAAATGGATATATTAATTTGTAATGGGCAGTTAACATAGATGGCTGTAATAAGGGCTCTAAACTATCTTTTAATTTATTATTTAAAACTTTATATCATTATGCACACACCCTCAAAATGTTCAACCCTCTAACCACAGTTCTGAGCAGATGTGCTCAAAGCTGTCAGCAATACCTAGGTGATGCTCTCAACTGCATGGCAAGGTCAATAGAAGGTTGATGGAAATGCAGATTACAAGGGAAAGGGTTTTGGAAAACTCAGCCTCTGTACGATGTACAGGCCATGCTATACAAAGAGGGCAAGTGTGTGAGCATCTATGCACACACACACATTCACACATGCACACACACAGAGAAATATTTCAGAAGCACAGTAAGGAAGTCAGAACATTATGATCTCATGCTTGTCTCTAGAAACTGCACCCATTGGAAGGGATCCAGGCAGTCCCTTAGATAAATTTTGTGGTCACTATTTATTTAGCACCAACTATGTTTATAAAGGATGATGCCTACCTAGTCTTTTATAAGCATGATCTCATTTTATTCTGACAACAGCTCTATGTAGTAAACTGTAATATCTCTATTTTACAGATAATAAAACAAAGATGTATTTCATCACCAAACTACCATGTGACCTTGGGAAAAAGTAGCAAGGTCATTTATTTCCAAGCCATGTTTGTTTCATGATGGCATGTTTTCCAGCTTCAGTAAGAATCAAATTTGATTTTATGTAAGATCTGTTAGTTTATTCCAAGGAATTCGTAATTGAGATAAAGAGAAGAGTATGGATTTTATTTAATTGTATCTTCCTTTCAAAATAGTATGCTTTATTTTAAAAGCTAAGGATAAATACTGGGAAGAAGGACACAGTACAAGGTGTTAGACATGGGCAAGAATGACAAAGAAATAAGGCTGAAAATGTAATCAGGGCCAAATCATAAAAGCTCCACATGCTATCTTAAGAAGGTCGGGCTTTAGCCACAGGGTGATGAAGCACCTTTGAAGGATTTTCATCAGGAGTGACTTAATTTAACCCCATTTCTATCTCCAGGATTGAGTATAGTGTCACCTCACTCTCTTATAGCTAAAATCTTTCAGAATTTTTAGCCTCATCACATGTTAAAATTCCTAAAGCTTTTCTTCTGCGGTGAACTTTAATTACTATAGAAAAGGAAACTCCTAGGTCAGACGGGATCGGGCGCGTTCAGGGCAGCGCACAAAGAGTGCAATGCGCACCATCCCAAGGATGGACACATTTGAAGCTCGGACTTGAGGGGGAGGGAGGGCAAGGGCATCATACGTAACCTAATCATCTGTACCCCCATAATATGCTGAAATAAAATAAATATAAATAAACAAATCCTGTTGATAAGAAAAAATAAATAAATAAAAATAAAATAAAATTCTAGAAGACTGAGCAGCAGCTCCTGTGAGGATGAGTGGAAGTCAGTGTATAGGGTGAACTGATAAAGCATATATTTTATGCAATAAATTTTCACCACATACAATATTATAATTTGTGGATACCTAAATTTGTGGAAAAATGGTATAAACACATGCATGGGAAGAATAACTCACGAAAAAGGAAATGGGAAGAGGGATCTGTATTTTGCTATAGCTTGTTATTTCTTATACTATAAAAATACTTCTTGGTGTCCAAGAGATCTTTAATAAAGGCATTTTTCAAAAAAAAAAAAGAAGAAGAAGAAAAGGAAACTCCTGATGTCTGTGGACTTTCCCACCCGGTCAGCATGCTCAGCCCTCCCTACCTGCTCATTGCTACGGCATTCCCTATTCCCCAACTCAAGCAATGGAGCCCTCTCATCCACGCACAGTGAGAAGACAGACAATAATCACTCAGCTCCTGTAGCAGGAACCCACATAATTAATCTACCATGCATTTCTCCTCTAAACCACCCCATTTACCTTTAGCTGTGTTTTCCTTGAAGCTAGAGCTTTTATCTAACTTGAAAGCTAATAAATGGAATTATTCCTTAGCAGACATCACTAATACTAGGCTAAATTTTAAAGTGTTCCCTCTTTACAAGTTTAAAATTACAAATATGTTATGCCAGAATACAACCTTTAAAGTATAAATGGGTCATGTTTTTTAAACTTAAATGTAAAATGTGTGCTCCACAAGTTTTTTCTCCTTCTGGATAAAGAGAAAGTTCCTAACAAGAAAACAGAAAATGCTTCTGATATGAGACAATCCAAAACAAACACACATACACACACACACACACACACACACACACACACATTTCTGCTTTTGAAGATTGAATGGTAATGGAGAAAGAGTTGTTTAAAAGGAGTTATAGAATGCCTGAACAAATAATTTTCCAAATATTTCAAGTATCACCCAGGAGGGAATTTCTACTAGCACATGCTGCAATTTGCCACAGGCAGACGAGAGCCTCTAATTTCGAACATAAGCTGGGCCTCCACCTGTAAAAAATTCTTCAAGCAACAGCATGCCCTGGCTAGAATAACGATGTATGACTTGTGGCTGAAAACATTCCACAGCTCAACAGATGGCTCTCTTCTGGGGTTTGAGACAGGCAGGCATCAGGCAATATCCTGACAAGAGTGAAATACTGACCCGGAAAGAAAAAAATCAGAGCCCAAGGAGATGGCATATCTTTTGTGAAGTGTACCATTTTCTAGGCGTGCCCTGCAGGAAGCTCCCCCTGAACACAATAACAAAGCAATTGCTTTGTTACAGAAGCATGTCAGGGAATTCATAAAACAAGAACCATTGGTGCAAGTGCAATTCTATGAATTCTTTTTATTACACTGAGATATTAAGATTTTGTTTGTTTATCTCTGCATTCAGAAGCTAAATCTTGCTATTGTACATCTACATTTTAACTCAAAGTTTATCCCTCTGGCATGTTCCAACCCAAATTTCTTATATTCCCAGTGAAGATCCTCTCCTATACCAAGGAGAAAAAAACATATAATTGTTAACTGATGATAAGCCTGTGCTTGGTCCTGCGAACAGTGCTACCCATCCACCAGGACATGCACCGGCTTGGTGCCAACCGGAACTTCCCCGTGCTGCCCCCAACCCAGACATACCCAAAACTGAATTCACTGCCTTCCTTCCAAAACCCAAACAGATAAAGGGCTCCCCAAACAGATAAAAGACTGCCATTCGCCCTCCACTGTCCAATCCAGAAACCTAGAACTCATGTTCGCCTCCTCCCTCTCCCTCATGTTGCCGGCCAATAATCAAGCCCTGTTACTTTGACACCAGAATCTCTCCCCAGCCTGTTTCTCTCCAGCTTAACTGCCACCTCCTAGGCCAGCTCATTGGTGTCTCAGCTCTGAACTATGCAACCCATAGCCAGAGTGGTGTTTCCCAGCACAGCTCAAATTGAGTTTCTCTTGCTTAAAGCCATTCTAGCAGCTCTCCATGGTTTTTAGAATAAAGTCCAAAGTGCTTACCATGGCTTAGGAGGCCCTTCAGCTTCTGTCTGAATCTTCATCCCTTGCCATGCCCCACCTTTTCACTCTATGCCCCAACCTGTCTGAACACTATGTGGCTTCCCCAAAGTGCTGTGCTCGCTCTTGCCTCCTGGCCTTCACATATGCAGTTCCCTTTGCCTAAAACAAGCATCTTCCACCCACCTGCCACCTATTCTTGAGCATCGACTCAGCTTTCTCTACCATTGAAAAGGCTCCCCTTTTCTCCAGTAGGTGCCCCCTTATGTTCTTATAACCCTCTCTCAAGTCACAGTACGTGTTGGTGTCTGGGTCCTGTCATATGGTATGGATTTAGGCTCAGAACCAAGAACATTTTAGCACTTAAATATTTGTTGAATGAATGAATGAGCACTTCTTGAATGACTGCACGACGTCCTGAATTAATAAATCACATTCCCGATTATTTTAGCAACTAATAGCACATCACTCCTCCCACCACCACCCCTCCCCTCTCTTCCTGTCTCTTACTGACTTCTGCCATGATCTGGTTCCTAATCTGGTCCCTCCTCAGACCCTCTGGACTTGGGGTGTGTGTGAGATATCCCTGCTGTCTGAGCCGTGGCTTTCCCACAGTGTCTCTGATCTGGCCTGCCCCCTTGCTCCCCTATCCTCCTTTGGGCAGGGCCAGCCTCATAGAACAACTGGACACAGTCACTCAGTTGGCCTGTGCTTGGGCCAGTCACCCAGGGAGTTAGGAGTCAAGCATTTTAATACACATCCACTGTTCCTGGAGTCCCTCCTCAAGACTTAAACAATATTGCATGATTTTTGTCTCCGTAAATTGTGGCTATGATGTTGAGGCAGGACATACACAGCTTTGTGGGCATATATGTCCCCTGCTGCACCAAGGAATGAAGGTCAACACAGGTATATGCACATGCCCTTTGGCCACAGGTGCCTCCAGTAGTCACTGCCATGGCATCATCAGCTCATTGCTTGACTTCATGTCAAAGAGTCGTAGGGATTCATCTCAGAGCTATAGGTATCCATGGATACCCAGGGCTCGAAACCTTGGGGAATTTTTTTCTTATAATCCAATGGTGGCACAGCGTAATGGAAAGTTGTGCCATCCCTGCACAGAGGACTCTGTCAATTTCATGGCTATGCTGCAGGGCTTGCTGAACAGCCCCACCCACCAGCAGTCACAGGCCAATGTTGTTAGGACACTGCAGCTGAGCACCACCGGCCTAGAATGTTCTCACACAACACTTAAACCCCAAGTCTTCACACCAGCTCCCTGAGACCCTCCCATCCCACCTCTCTGCCACTTCCCTATATGTTTTCCACTTACTTTGGTCTTGATTTCTGCCACTCTGACCTTGGTTCTGAGATCCCGGTCTTGATTTGGTGTCTACACATGGACTTCCAGGTGTATAACACCTGGCTTTCCTCTATGACTCTGATTATCTCATCCTCCAGCTTAAGATTCCGACTCCGGAACACCAACCTATCCCAAGGCCAGTTGGAAGAAGGGGAGGATGGTAGAGTCACAAAAATAATGACCCAGCATTGCCAAGTGGGCAGCACACTTCCTGTGGGTGCTTCTCACAGAGACCTCTTTATCCTAGACTTATATAGACTGAAACCTAAGGCTAGTGTAGGAAGCCAGCTATGTTGTAATTGACTGATAGAATGAATCAGGTAGATTTTAAAGAGCAATCTGTCTCCTATTTATGCTACCTCCAGATACCCTGCTGTCCTTCTTTAAGGCATTTTTAATCTGAAAAGTGCACACTTCTTAAAACACACAAGGTGGAACTGAAATTACCACATCAGACATCACAGAAGTGTGAGACAGCCTTTAAGGAGAAAGTTGGAATCTTGATTTCAAAAGCTATTAAAAGCCAACCTTTTTCCAGTCCCTTCACCTGCCCATCTGATTGCTTTTAAAAGAAGATGCAAGATCTCAAGGAGAAGCGGGTGCAAAAAATAGAATGCCACTTTTTTTCTCTCCACTCTGTCACAGATAATGATGTGGGCACATCAGTCGGTATAGGTAACCAGTGTAAATTAAAAGCTTAACTGGAATCTTGTAAAAGGCCATCTCCACTCCCTCTTGTCTACTCCCACTTCTTTCACAATGCACAACACAACTTTGGAGAAGGCAAAAAAAAAACATCTCTAGAAAACTCAGTTGCTATAAACAACTGTTCAGTGAAATGTCTGTTCTTAAGCCTCAAGCCCTTGATTAGCAAGTTTAATTTAAAGAGATTTCTCCTTCTCCCACTTAAAACTGACCTGTATCAAGTGTTGTATTTGCTTATCATGATCATAGGGAGTGTTTATAGGCAAAAGGCGGTCTTGAAAATCTAAGACAGACTGAAGACATTTTTAAATGATTAGGGACAGTACTTCCACCCCAATACTTTCCATGGTATGACTAACTTCAGGGAAAATTTAAACCATAAAACCCATAATACAAAGTCAAATGTTCTGAAGGATTTACGACAGTAGATTTAGAACTTAATAAAACATACAAAAATTCATTAGAATCAGGCCACAAATCAGGCTCTTTATTCTGGTTAGGGGAAATTAGAGGAAAATATGCAAAAGAAAACACCTGAATCATCATGTCACTTGATTTCGCTGCTCTGTCCAAACCTCTGCCTAAGTCCATGCCCAGAGCATGGCTAAAAGGACCAGGAGCCATGGGATAGAAGTCCTACTGATGAACACCTCATTAAAGGTGGGCACTCAAGAGTTTCTTTCACAGAAATTTGAATTCGGACACCAACCTTGTAGTTATTTAGCCACAGTACAGGACTGGGAAAGTTGTATAAACAAACTAAAGTGCTGACTTATTTCGGTATGGATGCAGTAATGCTATAGGGAGTGGAGGGGGAGACAGAGGGAGAGACAGAGGAGTATCTCAAAGCTTTCAGTTCCAGTAGTTTTACCTTCTACAAAACAACATCGGAGATTCCTGAAATAAACTGCTTTTCACTTGAGCTTTCCTAAGGGATTTCTGTTCCTTGCCACAAAGAGATGCCTGCCCATGCCATCGTGTATCTTCCCTGTGTCCTTTTATTGTGATCTGTATTTTTCTGGGTTAAACCATGCTTTTAGGCAATTATTATGTTTCTCAACAAAAATCCAATCCTTGGAAAATGCCTCAGGCTCCCAGTAGTTTTGTGACTATAGAATTTTATTAAACATCTGACAAGGCTAGAAACCACATCCCCAGTTTTCAAGAATTTGTAACAAAACAGAGTTTAAGTCAAATCTCTTTGCAGTAAATGAAACAGGAAAAAAAAATTACTATGAATCCACTGAAAGAATAAAATTTATGTCAAAGGCCCCTCACAATTACTCTTTAATCTGTATCCCCCACACCTTTCTCAATCATCTGGAATCTTTGGTGATTTTATTTTTATTTTGTTTATGCTTTGGGAAACATTTGGGGAACTAAATAGGTTTTGCCGGATGTTGGAGGTAGGAAGCAGCAATCAACTGCAATCTTTGATGCCAAAACAATAAAATTGTGAAGAACTCATTTCCCTTCTCCTCTTTCCTCTGGAAATGAAAACAGTTCACAATCAAGCACATCAATTGTAGAGGATAAATGACATTTAGAAACAATGACCGAAATAAACAAATACATTGTGAAATACAATATGCCCAGTTAAGTCAAATTTGAGATAAACAACAAATATTGCACAAGACATATTTATATTATACTTAAAAAATATTTTTAACTTGCTAATCTAGCAACCTTGACTTACCCTCTTGTCTCAAAAATTCAACTGAAGCACCAAAGCTGAAAACACTGGGTTACAAACACCTCAATGTCCCTAAAACGAGCCACTAGACACGCCTTGCTTTCAGTTTGGATTCTGCCTTAGCTTTGGTCCCTAGGGTTCCTTAATCCCCCACTTATTCTATGTATTCCTGCCAAAATTGTCTTTCTAAGATTCCACTTTGCATCTATCGTCTACTATAACTGGCAAGTTCCTTCAGGGCAGGGCCATGTCCAATTCGTCTGTTTCCTCAGAATCCTGAGAACATATAAAAGATGTTCAAAATAAATGTTCACTGAGATAAAATGTTTGCCTGTGGCCTTCTACATCAATTCCAGACTTCTCTTCCTGGCTTTTGAGAGTTTTCATTATCAAGCCTCAACTGAAAGTTTTATTTTTTATTTCTTCTCAACGAGAACTTTCACATTTATTAAGATTTTATTCTTGCTCTTTCCCAAACAAGCTCTACCCATCCTGCCCCTCTGCTCATGCTAATGCAGAAGCCCTTCCTGCAATGCCTTATCTCCGCACCCTGAAGGTTTACACGAACTTTACTTAAGTCCCAGCTCACCTACCACGTTCTTCAGAATGACTTCCTTGATTATTCCATCCAATGCCATCTCTGCTTCATAAAACTTCCATGTTAGAAATTAGAGCATATCACAAAGTGTCTCCTTCAATGGTTTGCTAATTGCAGGGTCTGTTAGTTCAGTCACCCCAGCTGTGAGGTCCTTAAAAATCAACGACTGTGTCATAAATGTCTCTTGTCTGCCCTCCTAGTAAATGCTTGCCCAGTGGACATGGGCCACAGAAAGCCATCGGATATTATTCCCATCCCTTCTAGCATTTTCTTTCAAACCACTAGAGCACAATTCTTGGCTTAAAACCTCCAAGAGCAATGAAGGAACAGGGCATTGGCAGTTTCATTGCCCACCTTGTCAGGTTGTACCTACCCAACATGCAAATGTTCTAATTTAGAAGAGGCTACTGGGAGCCGGAGCTTGGGTTGCCTTAGCTGATTTTCCAGAGGCTGAATCCTATATGCTAAAGATAATTTTTAAAAACTCTACTTTAGATAAAAACAAAACTTAGAAAGTTATTTAGGGGAAGGGTTAGGAGCATGGCACTTTAATCTTGACCCTTCCACAACTTTTCATCAATCCAACAAATTTTTGAAGATCAAACCTCATTTTGGTGTGCATTTCTCTGACTACAAGAATCTGAGCCTCTTCATGTTTACTAGACATTTGCATTTACTCTTCTTTCAATAAACAGTTCATATATACACTATACTCATCTGCATATTATGGTTTGGTTTCAGTTTAAAATCTGAGCTGGAGATGTAGTTTTAGAGTAAATAAGCGTGGTCATTGAAGTATTGGTGTTGGATAAGACGGGGAGGGTGGTAGGTGTGAGAACCCAACTGGGCTTGTCAAAAAATATATAGATTTTCATAGTTAATTTTTCAGAATTATCCATTTAGCAATGGCCAAGTGAACCAGAAATGAACAATTTAAAACTTAATCTTAAGCCCTCTGCTCACATTTGATGTTATAGGATTTTCGTTGGCATAAACTAAATCATGTTTCCAAGAATCAAACATATTGGTAAGTGGGAAATTTCCAGAAGGCAATATCAATAAAGCTGTGTCTGCCACTCCGATTTGACACTGTGAGATAGAGATAAATCTGGCAAGGGATAGTAGCTGCGTTGGGCTCTGTGTAGAACTGATACTGGTCCAAAATAATGAAATCATAGCATCTGCTCTGACTGGGTATAAATTGTTTAGAGCAATTTCTCTGGCTACTGGGCCAAAGTCAGCATTACGCACTGCAGATTGGAGAGTCAGAAATGTTGACATAGAGTTCAACATTAAACAAAACAACGCATGTTGTTGTAAGTTAACCATCATATTAGCTGTGGAAGGAAATAATTTTTAGAGATGCCAAAGGGGCAGGATATACCATTAGCCGCTTTACTACAGCAGAATTTGCTAAGGGTATGAGTACAGGCTAGTGTGTTTGGCTGTTATAGTAACCAAGAACTAATACTGTAACCAAGAACTGTTGAATACATAGGACTCTGCAAGGAGTGATAATGCTGTTATCAGCCCCTGGTTTGGGGATCATGAAAGCTATTTTTGTTCCTCCACATATCAAGAGAGAAAGTCAGAGGACAATACTAAAACTCCACCATTGTGCGATCCCATTCCAGCTCTGCTATCCTAGAACCAGTATAAGCAGAGAGACAATGAAACTATCCAATGATGCTTTTCTCACTCCCAAACTTTATTCATCAAAATAATAACAATGCTAACAACAATGACAGCAACAAGAGGTAACAATTAACAAGTGCCTTCTCTATGTCAGGGACTGTGCTTTACATAATGCTTAACCCATAGGTAGGGTGGATCATTTGGGAAGTAACTCATGGCTTGGAATAATCTTTCTGGAGATCTTTCCTGTCTCCAGAACTTCCTGAGGGTGCAGATGGAGGCATCTTGCTATTAAAGAAGCGGTACTCAACTCTAACCTCATATGCAATATACAGTATGAGTCCAATCTTTGGCTTCATTTTTTCTTCATTATTTCTTCTTTCTGGTCTTGGTTGGATATCTGTGCAGCCATATAAGAGAATACATTAGCCCTATGAGTGAACTCCATTTAATGATGAATAGAAACACTTCCAAATTCAGTGATCTTACAAGATTTAAAGAGGAAAGGCAGTAACAAAAGAAACTGACTAGTTGCTTTGGATACCTAGTTTAAAAAAATCTGGCCCACTACCTAGGAACTACTCAGATCTTGGAAAGACTCTGAAGAATCCTTGTTTGTATAGCTGTGCTATTTTCAAATAGCTATTTTTATGATTCACTTCTATTCCGAGGGACAAATGGAAAAAGAATTCTTGAACTTTTCTGCAAAACAATTGCCAAGTTTTGTTTTACCATAGTGACTCAGAGAATGACAGTTACATTGTCCTGACCTAGGAAGTCTTCATTCTGTTTTGGGAAGTAAATAGACTAAAACAAGATTTTTTTCTTCTCCACTGAAGAGATGTTTGGTATTCTGTTCTGGGATATGGTCAATTCATTTTATATGCTAATTGCTTTCTTCTGTCACTTTTCTTGTCTGTTTATACAGTCAACTTTGAGTCTGGGGTCTTCAGGCTGTTAATTAAAAGTTAAGAATTCAGCTGTTAATTTATTAGTAAGTTGCATTCCCTTTTTTCCCCTTTGTCAGATCTGCTTTGTCACTTAGTCGTGTAATAATGTTAAAATAATAGTGACGAAATAATAGCAGTGAAAAAGAATTGTAATAGGGTAAAGCCCGCTATTAAAGAAACATCAGCACAAAGTGGACCTCAGAAAAAGATCTCATTCATTCAAAAGGTCTCCCGGAAGGTTTTGATGACCACCAAGTGCCAGATACTGTGATTTCCAAGCCTTGGGATAAACAAGTGGAGGTTAGCTGGAGGCAGCATCACATGGAGAGAGCATGGGCCGTGGAGGTAGGTGGAGCTGGCCTTGGCCAACCCTGGGGAATAAGTGACATCTGGCTTTACCCCAGTTACTGTTTGGGGTTCTCTCTGGATCACAGAGGATACTCATCCGATTTTTTTTTAATTTTGATTTAATTGTAAGAAATAGCAAAGAGATACTCTGTCACCCTTAACCCAGGTTTCCCTGATAGTAACACCTTACACAATGATAGTTCAATATCATAATCAGGAAATTGACATTGATTTAATTCACCAAACTTATTTAGATTTCACAGTTTTACATGTGTGTGTTGTGTGTGTATATGTGTGTGTATTTAGTTTCATGCAGTTTATCTCATGTATAGACTTACGTGACCATCACAGTCAAAATACAAAACAGTTCAATGACAACCACTAATCCGTTCTCTAATTCTGGTTTTTTTCATTATAAGAATATTATGTCAATGGAATCATACAGCATAACCTTTTGAGATTACCTTTTTCACTCAGCATAATTCATCTGCAATCCATCCAAGTTATTGCATGTGCCAATATTTTGTTCCCTTTTATTGCTAAGTAATATTCCATAGTATTATGCCACAATTTGTTCAACCATTCACCCGCCGAAGTGTATTTGGGTTTTTTTCAGTTTGGGGCTATAATGAATAAAGCTGCTGTGAATATAAGTTTTCATTTATCTGGGAAAAATATCCAAGAGTGTAATTCCTGGATTGTATGGTAAGTATGTGTTTAGTTTTATAAGAAACTGCCAAACTATTTTCTAGAGTGGCTACACCATTTTACATTATCACAGCAATGCATGAGTTTCTCCATGCTCTTGCCAGAATTTGGTATTATTACTCATTTTTTAAAATTCTTTTAGTTATTCTGATACATGTGTAGTTATATCTCATTGAGGATTTAATTTGCATTGCATTTCCCAGATGGCTAATGATGCTGAACACCTGTAATGTGCATATTCACCACCTGCATATTCTCTTCAGTGAAATGTCTGTTCATGTCTTTTGCTCATTTTGTTATTGGATTGTTTGTTAGATTTTTACTGTTGAATTCCAAGAGTTCTTTACATATCTTTACATATTCTAGATGCCGGTCATTTGTCAAATATGTGGTTTGCAAATATTTTCTCCCAGTCTGTAGCTTGCCTTTTCGTCCTCTTAACAGTCTTTTGCAGAGCAAAAGTTTTTCATTTTGATGAAGTTCTATTTATCAGTTTTTCCTTTTATGGATTGTGCTTTTGGTATAAGGTCTAAGAAATCCTTGCTAGCATTAGGTCCTGAAGATTTTTCTCCTCTATTTTTTTCCAGAACTTTTATAGTTTTACATCTTACATTTAAGCCTATCATCTACTTTAAGTTAATCTTTGTATAAGGTATGAGGTTTAGATCGAGGTTCATTTTTTTCTATTTTTTTGCCTATGAATGTCCGGTTGCTCTAGCACTACTTGTTTGAAAAGATGATTTCTCCGTCGTTGAATTGTTTTTGCACTTTTGCCAAAAATCAAGCATATTTGTGTGGGTCTATCACTGGGTTCTCTGTTCTGCCCATTGATCTATGTGTCTATACTCCCACCAACACCACATTGTCTTGATTACTATAGCTATATAGTAAGTGTTAACATTAGATAGAGTGATTACTCCCAATTTATTCTTCTTTTTCAAAATATTTTAGTTATTCTGGGTCTCCTGCATTTCCCTGTAAATTTTTAAATAAATTTGTCTATGTCTATTGAAAACTATGCAGAGCTGGATATTCACATGCAAAAGAATGAAGTTGAGCCCTTGCCTAACACCATATACAAATATTAACTCCAAATGGATCACGTACCTAAATGTAAGACCTAAATCTATAAAACTTTTCAAAGGAAACATAGGGCCAAAGCTTCATGACATTGGATTTGGCAATGATTTCTTGGCTATGACACCAAAGGCACAGGCAACAAAAGAAAAAATAGACAAATTGGGCTTCATGAAAATTTACAAATTTTGTGCATCAAAAGACACTACCAACAAGGTAAAAAGGCACCCCACAGAATGGAAGAAAATATTTGCAAATCAATAAGGGATTAACATCCAGAATATAGAGAGAACTCCTAAAACTCAGCAACAACATCAACAAAAAACCCAAACAGCCCAATAAGAATGATAAAAGGACTTGAATAGACATTTCTGCAAAGAAGATATGCAAATGGCCGAAAAATACATAAAAAGATGCTCAACATGATTACTCATTAGAGAAATGCAAATCGAAACTGCAAATCGAATTCCCACCTCACATCTATTAGGATGGTTATAATCAGAAAAACAGAAAATAACTAGTGTTGTCAAAGATGTGGAGAAATTGGAACCTTTATACCCTGTTGAGGGGAAAAAGGGAAATGGCATAGCCCCTGTGGAAAACAGTATTGCAGTTCCTCAAAAAACAAAAAACAGAATTACTATATGATATAGTAATTCCACTTCTGGGTAGATACCCAAAAGAATTGAAAGCAGAATCTCCAAGAGATGTTTGTACACCCCTGTTCATAGAAGCTAAAATGTGAAAGCAGCCTAGTGTTTGTCAGTGGATGGATGGATAAGCGAAATGTGATATAGACATTCAAAGGAATATTTTTCACCCTTAAAAAGGAAGGAAATTCTGACATATGCTACAATATGGATGAAACTTACGGATGAAGCTTACTGCAAAAATGCTAAGTAAAATAAGCTAGTCACAAAAAGACAAATACTATATGATTCCATGTATATGAGGTACTTAGAGTTGTCAAATTCATAGAAACAGAAAGTAGAATGATGATTCCGGGACTAGAAGGAGGGGAGAAAATGAGGAGTAGTTTTTTACCCAATACAGAGCTTCAGTTTTACAAGATGAAGAGTTTTGGAGATGTATGATGGTGGTGATAGTGGCATAACATTGTGAATGTGAATGTATTCAATACCACTGAACTATACAGGGAAAAATGATTAGGATGTAAATTTTACGTTATATGTATCTTACTATAAGAAAAAAATTGGAAAAAAAAAACCATAACTGGGACTTTGATAAGATTTGCAATGAACTTACAGATGGATTCAGGGAGAATTGACATTGCTATGTTGAGTCCTGCAATGCATGAACACCACCTTGATTTTAATTTTCTCCTGCAGATTGCTTTGCCTCTGCTCCTGGATTAAAATGCTCCCAGGGCTCACATATGAGTTTATTACAGCCTTTGGACCCAGAGCTACCCTCACTAGTTCTGGTCTCTAGCTAAATCCTCTATAATTGTAGCTTTGGCTACTACCTATAGCATTACGGAAAAAGCCAAAACTTGTGTTTGAATTCTGCTACCACTAGGTGTTAGATAAGTCACCTCGAGCCCCAATTTCCTGATCTGTGAGATTTTTTGCAATGTAGGCCTTAAATGGGAGCTATCATTATTATTATTACTATGACACAAGCTCCCACCACTTACTTAACTCAGTGTGTACAGTTAGATTTTAGCATCTAAAATGCCAAGCTGCAATCATTCTTATTAGTCATAGTTCACCTATTTTTATCTATCATTCCCATTTGTTGTAATCAATCCAGGGCCTGATATAATCCATATTTTTATCTCCATTGTTGAAAAATAACAGTGAAAAAAGACAAAGTGCCGTGGACAGAGTCTGACATACCACTAGAGAAATCTCTTCTCATTTAGGTCCTTTGGTTGCAATTAACAGAAACATATTCCAGGAAATTAGGCAAAGGATATGAAATAAGAGGAAGCCCAAGAACTATGCCTGGGAGCAACAGAACAAGACAGCAGCAAAATTAGGTACATGACAGCCTTGCCCAGGAGGCTGACTCTGGAGCGAATGAGCTCTAACCATCATCTGTTTGCTGGTGTCACTCTATTTAAGATGTGAAAAGCCAGGAGAAAGGTCCTTGTGGCTGAGTTAAGGTCTGGTGACTGACTTCTGGCTCTTCCAGGGCAGTAAGAAGAAGGATCTGGCTGGTGAGATCTCTCAGCATCTGTAATAGAAGGATTCCACCTGCGTTTCCTGCATCCAAGTGAAATCAGGGTGCTGTCAGGAAAGGATAGGAGTACTTAGATACCACAAAGTGCCAAAGTCCATTCTAATTTTTTCTCATTTACTAGTGATTCACTGATAAGCACTCTCTGACTATGGTCATTCAGCCAGAAACAGATCCATCCAATTGTCCAGAAACAGAGCCACTAGGTCCACCATAGGTGTGTTGACAGATTGCCAAAACATCTTGCTGAAATGCAGGTATGAGAAGCCTATGGCATCCCCTGAATCTACTGGAACCTAGCACAACTTCACACTGGCGTTTGAGCTGCCACACTAGTTGTGTAGGGACCCCAAGTTTCCTACTTAGCCCCAGGATTCAAATTTTCTCATTGACAAAAGGGGGATAATAGTTCCAATCTCACATTTCGTTGGGGTTTTATAGGGAACTAACTACCTTATTTGTTATCTATGTGCTAGTTATAACCCCAACTGCCTCTTTACAAGCATAGAGACTAAGTGGAAGTCCCTCAATTCTGTTTAGTTTTTTTAATGCTCTTAAGAGTACACACCAGAAAGAAGAAATCTGGAGGGAGAATTGAGTTGCTCTGCAAAAGAGAAGAAAAAGAAACCTAAGCCCTCAGGACATCCGGAGCAACCTGGGAGGGAGAGGTGAGGAGCAGGGCTGCAGGAGAGGTGGAAAGCCTCCCCAAAGGGGCAGTTTCATATGAGGGGGGGACATGTTACAGGACAAAGGCACATTCAAGGTAGCTGAACCCAAGTGGCAGAGAAAGCCAACAGCACACAAACACCCACCCCACTTACATCCCCACCCCAGGAAGTAGCACAAATCTTACAGGTAAAGCTCTATGGACCATACAATTTGAGGGCTAAAGGCAAATTTATACAGATCTCAAGGGACAGGTAAGATTCCAGCTGACTTTTGGATTATATATATTTGCGTTTGTATTTGAGAAACAATAGAAAATTGAAATCTCTAGTCCTTGGGTGATTTTTCTCAAGCAGAAAAAGGGGAGAGAGGAGAGGCTCTTTGTTTTGTTATTTCAACTTTGATCATTTATTCATTTTCTAAGGGCATAAATGATTGTTTATATGTTTCCATGAGTTAAATCACTCTTGAGGATTTTTGTTTGTTTGTGGTTCTTGTTTCCTGCTGTAGATTTTAACACAGATGCCTTTCCTTTTGAACCAAAAGTATTGATAACCATCACCCTACAACTGCCATGTGCTAGATTACATTGTGGGCTCTTTTGCCTTATGTTGATGTAGGGTACACAATTAATTACAAGCATGCATAGTGTGTGTCTGCTATGTAGGAGAACCCAAGTTAAGATTGGCTGCCACCCACCACTCCCCAGAATGCGCCTACCCACAGCCTCTGCAGAACACGTAGCCCCAGGAGGATATATTTTATACCATGTGGCCTGGCCATGCTGTCCTCAGCCAGGGGCGCAAATCTAAGAGCGGTCAAACCATAGACTGTCCACGACCTCTGGAGTGGCCACAAGTGAAAAGACAAGTTACACCGGTCAGATTCTCTTTCTCAGGAATTTGAAACAGGGATTGGGTAAGGAAGAATGCTGAAAGTGTACATTAAAGAAGGCTGTGTGATAGCTTCAGAGGCCATGAGGAGTCATGAGCAAGTCGCCAGAATTAGGAGAAAGCAATTCCATGGTAAGAGGAGAATGAAGCAGACATAGAAAATTGATGGCATTGTATTAACCTCAACCTATTCCTGCCCCAGTATGAGAAAATAAAAGCAATTCCCTTTGCTTCTTACATTCTCTCTTCTTCCTCTCCCTATCTCCTCCCTTCTTTGCCTAAATCCACCAAGGCAGAACAGGTAGAGTTTTGCCATCAGAGATGATAGAAATGTGCCATCCCAATTCCCTTGTTTTTCCCCATCCAGGCTTAGCTTTACAAGGGATACGTTGACCACTTCATCAGATGGAGGCATAATGACACCAAGCCCTTCCTTTGTTATCTCAAAATGCCTAGATGGAAAGAATGTCTGAGAATGTAAGGTTTTCCCATCACAGTGCTCTTCCCTGTTTTTGCATCTAATTGTGGCATTAGAAAAAGAGAAATCGGCTCTTGCAAACCTCCCAGTGAAACACC
>NW_012148075.1:171175-197578 GCF_000956105.1 Propithecus coquereli
TTAAGGTTTTAAGATTTGGTGAAGTATATTGGGCCTTTGCTGTACCCCAAGCCAGAAATGGAAAAGAAAAGAAAAAGAATCAGTAAAACAAATGGCTTTCCAGGCCCTGCAAAGGGACTCAGTATTTCAATAGGTTTGCAAAAATGCAGCAAGCAGGAAAAGGAGTGTGCCCAACACAAAGCCACCCAGACCCCGGAGCATCTAGCTGGCAAGTTGCCCAGCAGAGAAAATAGGATGTTACTGAATTTGCAGGCATCTCAGTCAGTGATGGAGGTGGAGGGTTGTTGCAAAAGGATAATGGAAAGAACGGGGATTGGAAAGCAGGAATGGAGGGCAGGTAAATTCTGGATGTACAGAATTATTTTTCAAGCATAGAAGAACAACTATTAAAAAATACCACTGGAGAAGTAATGCATAAAAAGTGTCCTTAGTAAGGGGAGGTATGAAGAAGGGTATATACGTCATGAAATATACTCTGTGGTCAAGACCCTCTAACCACTAAGACCACAGATAATTAAACAGAAAAATCCAATCAGGCAGAAGAAAGGTACTCTGCAAGTATTTAATAATACGCCACTTCACTGAGTAGTCACACACTAGTCCCAGGCCCAAATTTACAATAAGAGCAAAATTGTTAACGGACACATATGCAAACATTCGCACGCACACACACACGCGCACATGCACACACATGCCCAGAGGCAGAGCATCCCAAGGCCCAAGCGTAGGAGGAGGCAATGAGAAAACTCATTCACAAGGACTTTTTAATTGCTTTGCATTTGTTTTTCATCTTCTCTCTCATTTCTTCTGATGGTGGTTATGATTGCATTTTGAAACCATGATCCACCACTGCATCACTGTAATTACATAAATATGGCATTATAAATGAAGGTTAGCACCAGAAATAGCACAGCAGAGAGGGGTGCAATTTGTCTTTGTAGATACAAGTGTTATGTGCATGTGTTTATAAATACCGCCCCTTTCTACAACGTTTAAAAATCATTTGCTAGTCCAAGCAAGGGGACTTTAGGAAATAGAACAAAATCCTCAGACCCATTTCCAGCTGAAGAATACAAAGGCAGGAAAAGGCACGTTACTTTGGTCAGAATAAATGGAGATGATGAAGAGCTAGGCTTAGACTGAGCTCAGATTCCTCATCTGGCCTGCAGTTGAGGGGCCACCAATGGCTCTGCTTGTGGACAGGAATCAGTCTGGGGCAGTTCAGCTGGGCAACAGGCTCCTTTGTGTCCCTGCAACCTCAGGGCATATCCCTTAACCTCCTGTATCTCCTTGAGAACAAGAGAACCACCTCTCTCCCCTAGTTTCACTCATTCTTGAGGGCAGGGCTCCACCCAGAATCTTCAACCAATAGTGATGGGGATTGGAAAATAAATCATTCAGTTTCTTCTACTCTAGTGGAAAAGGAAAATTCTGAAGTGTGTACCACGTAGTTCTAAAATATGTTAAATTCTTTGAGCCTTTTCTCTTCAAAAGATAGAGATTGATTTCATTCCCCTTGAATATGGGCTATCCTAAATGACTCACTTGGAATGACCAGAATATGACAAGAGTGATGCTATGTGACTCCCATAGCATAGCTCGTGAAAGAGCTGCTTGTCTTTTGGACCACTTCTCCAACAGAAAACCAGCCATTATATCATGAGGACACTCAAGCAACCCGTGGAGAAGTTCACACGGTGACAAACTGAGTTCTCCTGCCAACAACCAGCATCAGCTCACCAGCCATGTGGCTGAGCCACCTTGAAAATGGATCACCCAGCCCAACTCCAGCCTTCAGATGATTGTAGCCTTGACCGACGTCTTGACTACATATATACTTACGTGAGATCCTGAGCCAAACCTACCCAGAGAAGCCATTCTGAAATTCCAGACATAAAAAATGAGTATGTAGTAAATATGTATCACTGTCTTAAGCCACTAAATCCTAGGATAATTTTTTATGCAGCAGTAGATGACTAATACAGAGTCCCCATGGTGGTGACCCCAGTTACCATAGCTACCACTTGCCCATCAATTCCCTCACTGTGCTTCCTTGAATCACTTCTACAATAAAGGACTTTCACTTGAAATCCTTGTCTCATTTGCTTTAGGAGTCTAAAGCACACCAAATAAGGTAGATATTATTATTAATCTCACTTTAGGGACAAAAAAAAAAATGAGATACATAGGTTGGAGTTACACAGCAAATAATAGCCAAACCAAGTTTTTTAAATCCTAATCCGCTGCTTTCTGGTTTCACTGCATCTCCCTGCCACCTGCACCCCCATCCTTTGCAATTTTAAGCAACCTCCCTCCTCTCCCCAAGAACAAATCAGTTAATTTGTTCATTCACTGTGAGCTTAGACACTCATCTTAATCACAAGATTTAAAAATCAGTCTCAGCAAATTCAGGAACCAAAGCAGGAATTTTGAGTCACTTAAGTCTAAGTGTATCTGTTTCTCCTAATGATACCTGTACACAGCAGGGAAGAACGATTAGCAAATCAATGGATTATTCTTTTGTTGTCATTAATGCAAAGGCTCTATGTGACTCTACCTTGTTTTGTGTCTAGACTACAGGCGGTGACCTGAAATTGCTGACCAACACCGCCCGTAATTTATTGAAGTTATGAACAAATGACCATGCTGTGTGGGCAGGAAATGATGAAGATAAAGACATATGTGCTGAGCTTTCTATTGGGATCAAATAAAATGTACAGCCAGCTCATCTGTCAGATATTTAATCATAATCATTATTGTGTTATGTGGTAATTAGGCATAAATGGGACATAAATGACTCTTGCTAGCAGTATTTTATATATCAAACAATTTTTGTGTTTTCAAGTATCGTCTCTTTGATAGTTTTCAAGTATCTGTCTCTAATTGGTGTCACTGTGGTTGGTTTTTCCTGAGTCAGAGTGGTAGAGGAGAATGTATATGGGCTCTAGAATCAAACAAGTCACCCTCACTGTGCGATCTTGATGCAGCCACATGACATCTTTGGGCCTCTCGTACAGAATAGAGATGAGAACCTCTCAGCAGGGTCACCACGACAATCAAATTAGAAACTGAAATGCAATAGCTAACACAGTGTTGGCATGCAGTAGGTGCTCAGTAAAAGTCTCCTTCATGTCTCTTCTGTCAACATTACTTTCATATACATTAATGTCGGATGGGCTGGATCCTCTCCCCACAGGTTATCTTTTCTTGCCTTGAATCCCACCCCCAGGAGCACCTGCTTTCATTTGCCAAGTCACACTGTCCCAGGCTAAAATCCCAAACTTATCCATAGCCTTTAGCCCATTCAAATGAACAGTACCTTCCAACTCACCATGGACAAAGAGATGATCTCACAGGGTTCAGGGTAAATACAAGCAGCTGTGTTTAGTCCAGAGTAGATGGTTCAATAATGTAAAAGATACATTACTTTGAGCAGTTATGGCAGTCATGCCTATAACTTCTGCGGAAGGCAACATTCAGATCTCAACACAAAAGAGCAGACTTTTACTGGGCCACCCATGAAATAAGTAGATGGGTTTTTTCCAACTTCCCAATCACAACATGGAGACTTCTGGCCACAGATGTCAGATTCATGTATGAAGCTCTCAGCTTCACCAGACAAGAACCACTTTCAAATATAGTAAGTGTAACAATCACTTTCAAAATAAGAAGGTGAGACATGGAGTAAAACAAGCACGAATCGAGCCAGGTGCTACATCGGCAGCAAGGTCCCTGCCTGGAGGGGTAGATAGAGCAGTGATCCTCAATCCTAGCTGGTCAATAGTGCCCTGTGGGGGGCTTCTAAAATCCCAACACCCAGGTCTCAACTTATTGGTAATTACTTCTCAACTAATTCGGAAGCTCTGAGAATAGGACCAGGCATTAGCATTTTTGCAAAGTGATCCCATTGTGCAGCCACCTTTGAGAAACACCGTTACAGTGGAATCCAAAGTGCTACAAACTTGCTTGATTTCAGATTCGCCTGAGGTCCTGATTAAAAATACAAATTCAGGGGCCCTAGCCTGTGTCTCCTGAATCAGAATTTCCACAGAAGGAATTGGGAATACATATATAATTTGAACAAGAGCCCAAAGATTGGTATAATTAGTCAGACAAAACTTTATATTGTCTTCAAAGGAAAGAATCAATCTACACAGTGAAAAGACAATCTACAGAATGAGTGAAAATATTTGCAAATCATATATCTGACAAGGGGTTAATATCCAGAAAAAAATATATGTATGTGTGTGTGTGTATGTGTATATATATATTTAGCAACAACAAAAACAAATAAATGGACAAAGTACTTGAATAGACATTTCTCCAAAAAAAGATATACAAATGGGAAAAAGTATATGAAAAGATATTCAACATCACTAATAATTAGAGCAGTAAAATCAAAACCACAAAGAAATGAAATATCACATCGTACCCATTAGGATGGCTACTATACCAAAAAAAGAAAGAAAGAGAAAAAAGAGAGAAAATGACAAGTGTTGGTGAGGACGTGAAGAAATTGGAGCCCTTGCGCACTGTTGGTGGGGATATAAAATAGTACAGCCTCTATAGAAAACGGTATGCAGGTTCCTCAAAATATTACACATAGAATTATGATATGACCCAGCAATTCCTCTTCTAAGAATATACCCAAAAGAATTTGAAGCAAGATCTTGGAGAGATATTTACACATCTATGTTCATCACAGCATTATTCACAACAGCCAAGAGGTAGCAGCAACTCAAATGTCCACTGATGGATGAGTAGGTAAAGAAAATGTGGTATGTACATACAATGAAATATTATTCAGCCTTAAAAAAAGGCAGAAATTCTGTCATATGCTACAACATGGATGAATCTTGAGGACATTATGCTAAGCAAAATAAGCCAGTCACAAAAAGACAAATACTGTATGATTCCACTCATATGAGATGTTTAAATTAGCAAAATTCATAGAAAGAGAAAGTAGAAGGGGGGTTACCAGATGCTGGGGAAAGTAGAGATGGGAGAGTTGTTGTTCAATGGGTATAGAGTTTCAGGTTTGCAAGATGAAAAAGTTCTAAGGATCTGCTGCACAACAATGTGCACATAGTTAACACTATTGAACTGTACGCTTAAAAATGATTAAGATGGTAAATTTTAGGCAAAACATGGTGGCTCATGCCTGTAATCCTAGCACTTTGGGAGGCTGAGGCAGGATGATCACTTGAGGCCAGGAGTTCCAGACCAGCCGGGGTAATATAGCAAGACCTCATTTCTACAACAAATAAGAAAAATTAGCTAGGCGTGATGTCATATGCTGTGGTCACAGCTACTTGGGAGGCTAAGGCAGGAGAATTGCTTGAGCCCAAGAGTTCAAGGCTGCAGTGAGCTGTGATGATGACACTGCACTCCAGCCTGGGTGACAGAGCAAGGCCCTGTCTCTAAAAAAAAAAAAAAAAAACAAACAAACAAACAAAAAAAAAACCAAAAAGATAAATTTTACATGTTTTTTTACCACAATTAAAAATTGAAAAATGTTTTTTAAAAAATAGAAAAATCTGATATCATTCAAAACTTCAACAATTTTCATTGTCCCAACAGTCTTTTTTATAGCTCAAAAAGCAAAGAACTCAGGGTTTCTCAGTTCTCTCTTCCGTAATAACAAAACAAAAGCAAACACCAGAAGCCTAGCCCCCTGTTGGGGTGAGAGTGAGAAGGGCTTCCCCAGGCCATCCCTGGGGCCCAGAAGACTTGGAGGGTGACACCTCATTGGGAAGAAATGACACTGCACTGAATGTCATGGAGTGTGTGTGGTGAAGGCCAACTCTGCAGCTCCTATGCTGTCTTCAATAAAATGTACTTGCTCACTCATCTTTCAGAGTGATGGAACCTTTCTGTGAGGAGAGAAGCATCGCTCCACACACTGGTGGGCATGGAGCCCAGGCAGACACCCAGCCCAGCCCAGGAAACAATGATGCTGCTCATTCCCCATCTGCTACCTCCCCTGCCCCCCGACAGCCTGGCCCTACCCAGATCCATTCTCAGCCTTTCTCCCCTCTGCTCTGTGTCCCATAGCACCACAGAAGGCTCTTCGCTCTCTGGCTTCTGATGGGGTCCAGCCAACATGAGCTATGGGAGAGAAATGAGAGGGCAGGAGAAGAGAGTGAGGCCAGGATATTCTTCAGCCGAATCCTCCTCCTTCTACACATTTCCTCCTTCTGTGAGGACAAACCCTGCTGGAAAGCCCCTCCTCTGTGGCTCCAGCCTCCTAGGACTCCGTAACATGCCTGCTGCCCCTGTATCAGGTCTAGGGAAGGTATAGGCTCTCCTGATGCTAGTTCTTGGTGCCTTAGCATCCCTGTGGGTTTCCTGACCCTGTGCACACATCTTTTGGTAGCATTCTTAAATTATCTTCTGTTTGAGTGGAATCCAGCTTCCTTCCAGAAGCCTGAAACCTTCTTGTTTGTGGGGGGCAAAAAAGAAAGAAATTAATTAAGAAGAATGCAAACTAGCCAAACCTACCATTAGCTTCTTTGGAGATGACTGCACCCAAGCATAGCCATGATCAGCACCTGTCACTACCACGTGTGCAGCAATAGGAATGCTTGAACTATGTAATCCCATACCCAGAAAGCATCCAAAACATTGCCTGTCTTGGGGTTTCCTATGCTTGAAACACAGAGATGGAAGCAAAAGCATCCACATTGCTACTTTGGGGTACCAGTGTCTCCCATGCCTCGGTCAAACCTTAGAGAGAAGATCCCAGTAGGGCCATGTGTTGGCAATGCTCTCCTTGACCCTTGGCGAGGAAAGAAGCCCCTGGAGGTACAAGAGGGGCAGAAGTAGAGAGTAACTTAGCAAGAGTGAGAGGAAGGCAACTAAGTTCTCTGCAATCACAGTGGGAAAGAAAGTTCAACACTTTTAATCATAGAGTACCTGCAAGAAACTGTTATTTAAACTTCTGAGCTTTCAGGAGGAGTTTGGAAATGTCTGTATTCTCAGGGGTAAGTTCTCAGCAATGTCATGGGGAAACTTGATAAAAAGGTCTTTTCAGGGCCCCGGTAGGGTTGCAAAGGCCTCTGAACAACTAGCAGGGGAAGACAATAAACAACTCCTCCCTCCCCACTCCCAACCCATTGTTCAGACCCACAGGCCCCACCAAAGACTGGAGAGACACAAAGAAGGACAAGGAAATATCCAAGGGTTTTTGGTTGGAGAAAGCGCAATTTCAGAACATGCAGGGAAGGAGATTGCCTTGAAAAGAAAATCTGAGAAAGGTAACCAAAAAATGGGAAAAAAAATCCCAATCGGTGGCCAGAAAGTAGGTAAGCTGTAGAAACAGACAAGAGCATGGTACATAAGTATGAAAATGGCCCCTAAACGACATATATTCTTTATCTCTGGAAGCCACTTCACTAGCTCCCATTTTAGGCAAAGAGGTTGAAAAGAAAGGCTGGGGGTGGCTATGTGCTTTGGAATTAAAACAGCATCTGCAGTATTATTCACTGGACCAAGATGTGTAGAAGCTATCAATCTTTCTGCTCCGGGGGATAATTAATTGCCAAAGGGGCCCAGACAGGCTGCTTTGCCCTCCCTGAGGTCTGGACCTGAGTTCAGCACAATTAGCTAAGTGCTTCTGTGCTGGAGAAAGCTGAGAGCACAGTCAGCTCTCTCTTAAGCACAAGGTGCTTGAGGAATCTCTGTTTTATACCTGTCCCCAAACCAGGACCAACACCCTCCACTGACATCTCTCAGGGGCAGGGGCGGAAGCACTGACGGGTGGGCATGGGCTCCTATTTAGGCTTTGGGAGACTGGGGAGACCTGTAAACCCCTTCCCTGAACCATGTTTTTAAGGGCGTGAAATAACTATTGAGGATTATAAAAGAAATCAGTTATACTGAATTACAGTCACCAAAACATTTGTTTTAAAAGACAAATTGGTGATGTCATAGTTGCGTCTCTTTATTAAACATCAAATAATAAGATCTAGTGGTGGTGCAATAACTTAGAGTCATGGAAGTGGTGAATATTTCAAGATACCTGCAACAATAGCTGTGTGACACGAAAACGTCTGTGATATCTACCGACACCGTTAATGCTACTGTGGACTTCTGACCTACAGGTATCACTGAAGGAAGTGCTAAGCTTCACTTAGATGTTAGTGAAAATAAATAACTAATTTTTTTTTTCTGTCCAAGTGTATAAATCCTTGAATTCTCTTCATGTGCCTTGGGTTAAGAACTTCTGCTGTCAATGGTCATTTAAAATGACAATGACCCTCGCCAGTCAGAGTGAGTGCTACAAGAAAGCATGCAATCACCTTCTAATTTCACTGTGCTAGGTGCCAATCCCTTACATCTCTGGCCTTGAAGGGCCTGAAATCTGCAACGAGGGGGAAAGCATCACATCCAGACAGTAACTCCTGTCAGCACCAAGCTAACTGTTCGGCCCCCTTCCCTGCGGCCGTGTGGGAATGCAGACTGCACTCCTTCCCTCTCTCCTCTTCCGGGGCCTTTCTCCTTCCCATCAGGGCCCCCGTTGGGGGTTTGGGATAGATGGCTACTGAGTCCATGGCTCATCATCTGGACTGCAGACAATCTAGGACTTTGGGGTGGCTCCTCTCAGTGCCATGATCAAGTGTGTATTTCAGGACAGTCGCCCCAGCTTCAAGATTGAGAATACAACTCCAGTCCACCTGCCGTGCTCTGTCTCACGGCCTAGTCCGCGTCACCACCCACTCTTGCCGGGATTGTTACAGCAGCTTCTTAACTGGTTTGGTCTCATCTTTTCTTGCTGGACAAACCTGGCCCGCACCTGCTTTTGGATGGCCCGTGAGCTAAAATAACTTGTGAAAATGTGTATTCCCTCCTGCTATAGAAATATCTACATACTAAGTACCTGGATTTTGCCTCCTGGCCCACAAAGACTAAAACATTTACTGCCCGGCCCTTTATAGAAAAAGTTTGCCATCCTCTGCCACAGTGTATCAGTCAGGTCCAGCCAGGAAACCACGAACTAGGCTAGGACATTCAAACGAGGGGAAATTAACTCAGAGAATTGGTTATCCAGGAGTTATAAGGGCTGACGAGAAAAACGGGATACAGTGAGGCGACACAGAGATTAACAACAGCAGGAAGCTGCCCCCACCCTGCAGAGGGAGGACTAAGGGAGGCAGTGATGTAGCCAGCCAGGGCCACTGAGCTGGATGGAGCATCCAACAGAGCTGAAGGAGACGCTGCCTGGGGCCGGGGGTGAGATAGAAAATCCTGGGTTCTCACTTCCTCTCACCCCCAATTTCATACCAGTACCTCCTATTGGCTGAAGTCATCTGGAAGGTTGTCGGCAAGGGGGCCTGAGGAATGTAGCTCTCTGAAATACAGAACACAGGAAGCGAAGGAAAGGACAGGAAATGGACATTAGAGCAAATGGGTACATAGGCAGTTCATGTAAAAAGTGTGGATAATACTCACCTTTCAAATTTGCTCTAAGAGCTGGAGATGATTTATGTAAGGTATCTATATCATGTCTGGAACAGAGTAGTTAATATTATTATCATCATTATTACTATTACTAATTTGTACCCTGTACTTGGGTTCCCTGAATTGAATTGTCCAAGCTGAGCATGAAGGCATGGCAGAAGGTGGGACTGCAACTGACCTGACTTGCCCAGAAGTCGTGAGGAATGGGATGAAATTGGATCACATTGATGACTTCCAAACATACCACGGGGCTTGGCCCAGGAACTTGGACCAAACCTCATCTCCCATCCAGTGAAATTATTTCACATCAATTATTACAGAAGAATGATAAGACTAGGAGTTTGCTGTTGCAAAATACACTCAGAGATGCTTTGTGTTAGTCGGATTTTTTTTCTAGAGATATGTAATGTATGTCATTAGAAGAAATTCATTTCTGTCCACTCATGCACACTTCTTTCTTCCCTAGAACTGTCTGCTGTGTCAACCTTTAAAACCACAAGCATAACAACTTAGTTTAACAAGCTTCCTCTTTTAAATGCCAGCCAACGAAATCAATGATGGGTGTAATAAGATGAAGAATGTAGCCAGTAGGGACAGTTTTTGCCATCTTCATATGTAGGGATGAAAAGGTGCCCAAACTGAATATGCATCACCAACTCAGGATGGCCATCCAAGCAGAACTTCAGCACTGGCCACTGGAATATTGACCACCTCCAGCCACTAAAGCCTCATGTCTTTCCCAGTTAAGCACTAAAATTCCATGCCCAAGAGACTTTAGCAGTTCCAGTTCTAGGTTTACAGAGAAATATGTGCTTCTGACTTCAGCCACCGCTGAAGGGTTCTGTCACCTCACTCTGCCTCTCTGCACTTATTTGTCAAACTTCAGGCATGCTACGGGCGAGCACAACAAATAAATGCATGATTTGGTCTTGCATTCAGCCTCCTTCTGATTCTGCTCCTTCCTAGACCCATTTCTGGGTTAAACTCATAAATATTACAATCAGAACAATTTAAATCAAATCAAAGACTTCAAATAGCAGTAACATGAATTGTTTCTACCCAGTTCTTAAGTTAATTCCTAGGACAGCCTTTTACTGGAATCCTCAAGGGCAGGATAGGCTTGGGATAGGATTCTCAGGAGCTGAGGGGTAGAAGGAAAAATATTTTCTATCCTAAGCTAGTGTTGCCCAAACTTCAATGATGCTCACAAAGTCTTAAAAATTGTTACATCCAAATGCCACATGTACACTTATTTACTTAACATTTTGCTTTTAATTCGTCACTCTCATGAAGCCAGCCTTGATGGTATGTGCCCCATACTTTGCATATTACAGAGAATGCAAACATCGGAGAAAATGAAAACATGTGAACACCCTGTAGGAAACTTGAAGTCTGGAAGTCCCAGAGGGAAGTCCGGAGGGCCATTAATGCTGCCTGAAGCAGGAAATAAAGCCAAAGTAGAGGAGCAGTAATTTCACATAGTACAGGTGAGAACAACCACAGGGGAGTATGTCAGGAACGATAATGAGGAATGTGGCCGGAGCCATTGCCTAGACCTGTTTGTGATCTGCTTTTAGAAAACCAGCTCCCTCTTACTTAAATAGTCAAGGTTAAGATGAGAAAGATAAAGGAGATAGCAATGGCATGACCTGATCTATCTGGCAGCATCCTAGCAAAAACATCCAGTGTGATTAAAGACATAGCATGGAGAGTTTACTAAAAGGACAGTGGCAGAGAGGTGTAGGCAGGGTTACGAGCACCAGAAGGGACAATCATACACCAGGACTAACAACTACAGGAAGCTGTTAGCAACCCTAGGCCTGAAAGGGCAAGAGGAGGCAGTGGTTTCTGGAACTTAGGAAGGCCGGAACCCCTGGGAGAGGGCCGGCAAATGGAGCCAAGGTCTTACGGGGAGGCACACAGTCCCTGTGAGACCACAGCCCAGCAGGGAAGGAGCAGGAAGAATAAATGCATCAACTTCTGTTTCTTCCCAGGGCCTCCCATTGGCAAAACCCAATCCAAAACCAGAGGCCAAAATATCCTGGGTGATGCTGTCCCAGAAGTCAGCCTCCTAGGGTGCAGAGCAGGAGGACGGACGAGAAGGGAAACAGGCCTGGAGGAAAAATGAAAATTGATCAGTGTATCTGCTGACATGCATTTGTAGGGGTGCCAGAGAGTTTGTGCTTGGGAGACTGGCCGATGAGGGAATCTTCGCACCCACATTTTTGGCTGGAGCAAACAGGGTGAAAACAGGATGACAGCATTCACCGAGATAGGGAATTTAGAGGAGAGACAGTTTGGGGGAGGAGTTAGTGCCTTCTGTTTGGGCCCTGCCATTTTGGAGGCATAAGGGACCTCTGGGGGCATAACAGCCAGAACTAGCACTAGCACTATAGACTTGGAGGTCACGGAGCTGTACAAGCAAAGTCAGTAAGAGGAAAAGAAGGCCAAGACCAAAGACCCAGCAATACCAACACGTAAGAAGGGATTTTGGGGGGTGGGTGGGAATGCACTAAAGGAAACTACAGGGTGACTGGATGGGTTGGAAGAGACCCAAGAGAGTTTCATTTTAGAGAGTTAGTTTTAGAGAGTTAGGGTGGGACAGGCACAAGGTAGAGATATGTGGCCAGGAGTGTCTCCAGAGGAAGTGAGCCTCTGGTCACTGACAAGAAGCCATGAAATGGGGTCCCATGGGTGTCTGGGTGAGGTGGCCCCTTGGCCGTGTCCCATCCCTGTGTTCCGCCATGTTTATATACGAAGCAGTGCAGCAGTTCTCAGCCACTCTCCCACCAAAGTTCCCACCTGCCCCAAAGACAGAGGCAATGCCACCAACACACAATCCCCACAGCAGAGAAACCACTTCTGGCTTCTTTCCCTCCCCACCACCAACCTCTCTGCTTCTTTTGAAGCCAGGACAGAGGGATGAGCTGAGGGGAGGGAGGCCCAAGAAAGAATAAGAGGAAATGAATTTCCCTTGGAATCGTAGAGGCAGATCAGGGCCAACACTCCAGCCATGAGCTCCGGTCAGTCTGGGCTGCTGGTCAGCTCCTCAGGGGGCAGACAGTGAAGAAGCCAACTCCCCTGTCAGCCCGGAGGAGATGCCAAAGCTTCTGTGTACAGCAGCCCTCTGTCACCGCTGTCCCCCTCCACAGCTCTCTCCAGCTGCACAACCACATTCAGGGCGCCCTTCTCCCCCAGGTCACGCTCATCCTCACTTGATTTGTTGAGGGTGCAGCCACGCGAGGAATCAAAAGGAAAGAAAGCGAGACAGAGCTTCCTGAGACCCTCCACCCACTCAGCCCCCACACCCATGGTTGGGCCAGCAATCCCACCTCTGAAAAGCCTAAAATGCCTCCTAGAAAGAGCACTTGACTTTCACCAAAACTGGTGGGTAAGGACTCCCCCTTCCACAATTCAATCTTGTTGCCTCTCCAAGAAAAGTCTTCAACCAAGAGCCCCTGAGGCAACGGGCCAAATGCGCAGGTTCCTCTCTGTGTCTTCTCCTTTGCCTTCTGCCTGCCCTGTCAATAGCATTCACCAGTGAACAGTCTTTCCGCTAACATCTCTTGAGCTCTGGAACCACAGTTTCCTTGTTCATTGAGGTAGCTGAGCTAGATTGCTCCGTTCTTCCAACTCTCCAATGTGACTCACTTTAATCATCTTGCCTGAGTGTAATGGTACAATATCAAATGGTTCAGGGAGGAATGACTCATAATCCCTTCCCTGAAGAGGCTTATAGTCTTGGGGAGAGACAGCAAAGTGCACGATAACTCCACTAGGAGGTATTAATGCATAAGGTAGTATTAACATAAAAAGAATACAGAAGAGAAAGTTATTAAGTCCAACTGGAGACCAGCTATTATTCCAATAACAGCTGTATTTTACTGTACCAGAATATGTGTTACCTACTTACACAATTGATTCTTACACCCCATGATGCAGCCAGTCTTCTTAGCCTCATTCTATAGGTAACGAAACCAAGGCTGACAAACTCAAGAAACTTGCCAAAGGCCACATGACATCAAGTGAAGGAGTCTAGATGTGGACAAATCCCTCCCACTCCAAAACTTGTGATTATAACCACCACAGGATACAGTAACTGGACCAACACTGGGCATTCACAGGTCACCAGACACTGCCTCTTGCATTTAATACACACGAAATTTTACCTAGGGGAAAAGGTAGTATTTCAATTCCTTTACAAACAAGAAACTAAGGCTCAGAGAAGTTACATAACTTGCCCAAGGTCACACAGAAGCCAGAACTCATATTTAGACCCCAATTACCACATAATTCTGCCACACTGTTTAGAAGACAGAGTATGTGAATGACACCCCAAAGGCTGTTGGGAAGGAAATATGTTTTCTTAGTTTGAGCTCCTCCCGGTAGCATAACCTGACACAAGAATTTGGATGCAGGTAGTTTCTTTCCAAGGTGATCCCAGGGAGCAGAGGAGAATGTTACAAGGAAAGAATAAAAGACAAAGTAAGGGCTCATTATGGGGGTTGCCACTGTGGACAGCAGGGGCTTCCCAGAAAGCCTACAGGATGCCATCCAGAACTGTGCTCCCACAGGAAGGGATGGAAGAACATTCCCTATAGCCTCCCTTCCCCCCTCCAGTGACATGTGGGTCTGCTGAGCTCCCTCAGGCATCCCTGGCATCAGAGGAGCCCTGAGATAGAAAGCAAAGACCTAAGACATGCACATGAAGCCAGGCACTGTGGGCAAGAGAGAAACACAAAGCTGGTTTTGAACTGTACACTCCAGCCACAGTGGAAATCAGAAGTGACAGAACGAGGACATGAGTCCAGATCTCAGTTGCGCCTGCCTCACAGAGGGAGGTACAGTACGAGGCGACACTTCAGATATAGCAGACAGCAAGACTAGGACGGGACCATGAGAGCCTAAATTGTGGTGTTCCACCATACACTTGGGAAGCTTTCCATTGCTCCTCCGCTGAGCTCCCCAGCAACCACCACCACACTGGGTTTACAGCTCTCCTCTTGAAATTGTAGAAATGAACTCTACAGAAATAAACTCAGTGAGGAAAACTGAAGGGGAACAACCCTTGATGGTAGAGGCCAGAGGCAGCTTCCCCTTTTTTTCCATCCAACCATAAAAAAAGCAGTCCTCTGCCCTGTGTAGTGGTATCGCTGGGCTCTCAGCTGCTGATATTTTCTAAGGCTGGCAGTACAGAATTGCAGTTGAGTGCTTGGACTATCTGTGTGTCCTTGGGTAAGTTATTAACCTCTCTGAACCTCGGTTTGTTTCATCTCTAAAGCAGGACAAATATACTTACCTAGTAGAGTTGAGTGAGGATTAGATGATATTCAGGCCTTCATGCATTTGGCACAGTATGAGGTGTGTAGTGAGCATTTAATCAAGGATGGAGGTGCATATTTTAACATTTCTGAGTCAATTCAGTTCCATATCAAAGGGGAGAACTAAAGATGGTTACTTAACATTTAAAGAAAAGAGAGTAATGTAATGCAGACAGTGCTAGACTTGCCGGGCAAATGATTTCACTTCCCAGCTGTAGGATCTTAGGGCTGGTAACCTCTCAGAACTTGGGTTTTTCTATAAGTGGAGATAACCACTTTTGCCTGCTTCACAACATTGCTGAGGCTCCATGGAGATCACAAATGTAAAAATGCTCTGTAAACCCTAATGTGATATAAAAATGTTATCGCTGTGATTATAATAATGATAAGAATCAAAGCTTCTCTCCCCCCAACATGTGCACACACACACACACTCTGTGAGGCTGACTGCTCTTCAGCAGCCACAACAAGGGCAAGACATTTTCACCTAAAGGTCAACACCATCGAAGGGAGTGTGTGATTAATATCAGAGACACTCTGTAACAGCTGCTGAGGGTGAGCTATTCATACCATCGGTGTCAAGAACTGGGCTGCTAATTTACTTATGTATAAGAATGACAATTAGGATGTGGGCATCTGTACTTTTGTGATCCTTGCTGGCAGTGGGGCCCCTCAGAAACCTTAACAACCGTTGCTACCTGATAACTACCTTCCTTCTGCATTGGCTCAGGTTTGCAGTCTCTTTATATGGCAAACAAATAATGTTTGTGCCCCCAATCTCTCTCGTTGGTTCCCTTCCTTGCACCAACCCAAATTACAGGACAAGTGGCAGGAGTGCCAAAGGGAAACAGGCTTAGAGACAAAAGGGTGTGGGGGCGGGGGAGCGTGGATTCTAAAGCATTTTCAGAGTTCTTTACACCTGTCAATTAATGAATCCCTGCAACAACCTGGGAAAGTAGGTCAATATTGTTATCCTTGCTTCCTGAATGAGAAAACAGGCTTAGGAAGAATGGCTTGCCCAAGGCTAAGCCATCCATCAGAAGAGCCGAAGCAGAATTAGATGGAAGAATTCCTGACTCCGAATCCTTGGCCAAGTGTGTGCTTACTTAGCATGCAGGAGGTGATCAATAAATGAGGTGGACTCACTGAGTCTTAAAATGATGCATTAATCCCCTCCTGGGCACAGTGGCAGATTCTAGATCCAATTCGGATCCTAAAGCCAAAAGAGCTTTTAAACACAGGTCCTAAAACCCATATAATCCAAGGAAATACCTTTGGATGCACCCCAATTGAAAGAAGATGAAGAGGTAGCTTAGTCTTCATCATGCATGCTGTTTGGACTGCCTGACATCTGTATACTGTTCTTGCTAGGAGGCAGAGAGTGCTTTGCAGGGCTTCCCTACCCTCTCTCCCACCCTTATAACTCCATGAAAGCCAAATAAGGTCAAATTTCATCTCTCAGGGGAGGTCAGAGATTGTATGTCTTGCAGGCAGGGCAAGGTCAGGGGTCGAGGTCCTTAGGCACAACAAAGATGAGCGGTGGCCACAGGTATCACACCTCCAGGCACAATAGTCGTGAGACTGTTCCCATGGCACATCTTTGGCTGTTTTTTACTTCCCTTGTCTCTCCAAAGTCTGTGCTCCAGTTTCCCAATCGATTCCAATAAAGTCTTTCTGCCTTAAATTAACTGGACTCTCTTTCTGTTGTTTGCAACCTTTACTACTACAATTTCTGACCTAGAAATGTAAGTACTTGCCAAGGGGGATTAAAACTGCCAGCTTCAGATTCCCGTACATTGCTGGTGAGAGGGCAAATGGGCAAAATGCCCATGGAGGGCGATTTGGCAATAGCTACCATGTACCCTGTGACCTAGCTCTCCGCTTTGGAGAATGTAGCCTACATACATACTTGCACAATTGCAAAAAGACTTACATACAAAGTCATTTTTCACTTGTGTACCTATGTGCCAAATTACTCACTGTAGAGGTGTTTGCAATAACAAAATATTTGAAAGCCTCCAAATGTCCATCAATAGAGGACTGATGAGGTAAATTATGGTGTGTGTACGTATATATATATATATATATATATATATATGATAGAAGGTTTTCCAGTTCCTTTTTAAATGAGGGTACTTTCTCTGTATTGATATGGGAAAAGTCCCCAAATATGCCAGTAAGTAAAAAAAAAAAAAAACAAGCAAAAACAAATAAAAGGTTCAGAACAATATGTACAATATGTTATCTTTTATTTAAAAAAGGAAAAAATTAAAATCTACATTTTCTCTTTCTTAAACATATATGCAGTAACTCTAGTAGGTTACAAAAGAAATGAAAACCAGTGTTTTCCTGTTGGTGGAGAAAAAATGAGGCAGATAAGAGAATGACATGGGGAGATGGAAGTAAAATTTTTTCACTGGGTACCTTTTTAAACTTTTAGAATTTTGAATTATGTCAATAGGCACCTATTCAAAAAATTAAATTTAAGAAGTGCCACCTCAGAGAGTGAAAATCGGCTGCAATTTAATTCATTTGACTGTCCCTGCCCTCACACTACCCACCCCAGCATGCGGATAGAGCAAAATGGTTAATGGTGGCCACTGGCTTGTGAGTTTCCAAGCATATGCAGAAGGCTGTATCAGAGACTTCTCCTTGGAGGATTGCTTTCACACAGTAAAAATAGAATCTAGTCCAGGCTATTGAGGGGAAAAGACAGAACAGGTTGCCAGGAACCAAGCAAGATGGTTTCTAGTACAGGAGAAAAAGAAGATTCATGGAATCTTTTGATCTGTGAAATACAAAGAAATTACATTTCAGAGAGAAACATGTTCTTAAGAAGTGTCTCCTCAAGTCATGCAATTCACTGTCCCCTGCCACTGAGACACTCTCCTCAGAAACAGGAAAATAGTACATTCAGCATGAGTTGTTGGGAAATATGAGGTCCTGGCAAATTATTTGCATCAGTGGAGTATGCCTGGTGTGATTATTCCACAAACACTGCCTAATGAAGATATTTGAGGTTTCTTGCCTGCAGGTTCATGGATCAAACTCAAACCAAGGTCCTCGAGACAAAATGCACTTATTTATCCTCTAAGCCATCTACTTGAAAATCAATAATATTTCAAATTTAATGAGTTGTAAGACAAGTGAATTAGAGTTTGGTGTAAGCAATATTGATTAGATTATTCTGTCAACTGGAACCCATAACTTTCCTTTGTAATTAAGTATTCCATGTAGGGTACAATGCGCTCAACACTAGTTGCCTTCATGAAGATATCAGAGGTCTGCTCATTCCTGTAATGAAAGTCTTTTCCTTACACTGGCTGGCGCTCTGTGCCCTGGCGCTCATAGCCCGGATGTCTCAGCCCTTTTTCTCAGCAGCAGCAGCCTTCAGTGATAAGTGGCTTTCCCCAAGCACTAATCATCCCTTGCTCTAGTCACAGAGCTTCAGTGAATTTGAACATCAAAATGAAAAAGCAACTAAAAAAAAATCATATGGAAGAAATTGCCTTCAGTAAAAGAGTTTCTGTGGAATGATATGCAACTGTTGGGAGCTGTCTTCAAAGTTCCCCTTGTGGTTTGCATTTCACAGAAGCTTGGGGATGGCCAATTTGACTAAAGAAGAGACAAAAGGGCAGAATCTAAAACATTTACTGTCACCGTGCAGCATCAAACATCCTAGTCCTACTTCTCAACAGTAAGTCACCCTGCCTATATCAATCTTTTCTGCCCCTCTCTAGGGGGACCCCTGTTTTTAAATCTGAATAATGACTGCTTTCCAATTAGTTACTTTAATTAATGTTAACTGAAATCTCTGACCTTGTAGCAGTCCTGGGATCTTTGGACTAGAGTGCCTCCGGCCCCTTTTCTTAAGGAAGAAAAATTGGGAGATTGCATGAGAAATTTAGTCACTTTGCATTTAGCCCCTGCCGTTTTAATAGGAAAAACAGAAAGGCAAACAGCACTCAGTTCTCCATTCTGAGAGCACAGATTGTGGATTGGTTCAGGCCCCACCTGGGAGCCTGTTAGACATGCAGGATCTCTGGCCCCACCGCAGACCTGCAGAATAAGAATCTGCATTTTATTAATAACTAGGTCTCGAGGTGATTCCTGTACACATTAGAGCGTTGAGTCATGCACCTGGGTTTGAATCAGAGCTCTGCTCTTACTAGTTGTGTGAACTTGGCCAAGTTACATAGCCTCTCTGTATTTCAGTGTGCCTGGCAAATAATAAGCACTCAATAAATGTTAGCTATTGTCAAAGGAAACACATTTCTGAAAATAAATGAGAAGTTCTTAGGCTATGGACAGAGGGAGATCCCTGGGGTAAAGAACAACATATGCCTGATGTCAACTGACAAAGATTTTACTGGAGCGGGAGAACCAGGAATGGGTGGAAGAAGCAGTGCTACCTAAAAGGGGAGATAACAGAAGACAAGGACGTATCCACTCTGCCTTTGCTCCTTGAGCAAAGAGGTGCAGTGGCGTGCAGTGGCAGGATTTACCAAAAAACAAACAAACAAACAAACAAAAGAAACAAGATTTGGAATTTCACAATCCTTGGTCGAAGTCTCACCTTTATTATTTCCTGGCTGTATAAACTTTGGCAAGTTTCTGATCCCTGAGCCTCAGTCTTCTAACGTGCATTAGCGTGATGTCGACATTGATAGTTACCTGTATAAGTTGTTATAAGGATTAAATTAAACTATGTGTAATAAGAAACATCCGTGTGCATAAATAGACACACGCACTTTTTTTTTTAAGTGGTAGAGTTTCCATAAAACGAGAAGAATCTCTAAAGACACAGGCTAGACGGGTTAGATTTAGAGTAGTTCTCAGCCCTGGCTGCATATTTTAAAACACGTAAATGTGCCTTTTTAAAATAGACCTATATCTGGGCCCCACATCAAATCCGTTGAATCAGAAGTTTGTGAGATGCTGCCTAAGCCTTAATATTGTCAAATGTGCAGCCCAAGGTTGAGTCCTACAGTGTTAGTAGGAAACAAGAAAGAGAGAGCAAATTCACTCTGCAAAAACACAAAAATAACAATACTCTTGGGTGGGAAAAGCAGATGTGTCTGGAACTCCAGTAGCAGAAATGGTTAAGAGTGTCATTACAGAATAGAGAAATTCAATATTATTGATATTGGCTATGCCCTGTCAAATCTCTAGTGAAAGAAATAATATGTGGGCTACTTGGGAGGCAATGAAGAGAAAGACACTCAAGGAGAAAAAGCCATTGACCCTCATTTGGGTTGACACTAGGGCTGATAAAGAACAAGAATACAAGCAGAGAATTAGGATTCAGCAAAAGCCAGAAATAGGAGTCAGAGAGGACCAGGACACATGAAAAGCCATAGTTAAATTGTAGAAATATTGGGGAGAGCACTGGACTTCCTACACTATAAAGAATAAAGGGTGTGAGTTCATTTTCGCTACAGCCCAAGAGGAAGAATGAACTCAGCAGATTTCTGCATCACACACGGACACAGTTCACCCCAGGAAGATTCTCCATGCCTGGTGGTAGTTGTAACTAGCCCTGACATGCTAAAATCTTAGCTACCTCCACATGCTTGATATTCCTTCCCCTGTATTGGAGCCATGGATACGGAAACCCTGCTAACCGATGTGGAAGTGTCAGAGAAGTTATCGTGGCAGTCTGCTACTCATCAGGTTTGCAAATAGACCTTCTGACTAAAGTTTTCCAACTTTTGTGTTAGCAAATATGTCTTGGCACGTGGATCTTTATGACCATCTCTAAAATTTGTAAGGCAAAGAAATGGCCTTTCCTAAATATACTCCCCTTAAGATCCCCAATTTCCAGAATCCTAATGTTTGTCACCCAAGAGTCAAGGAAGGATGCAGGTGGAGAGGGAGCCTTGCTGGGTGGGCAAGAGGCTGACATGACATTCATGAGCCTCCTTTGGCCTCCTCTGGACCCCCATAGTGCTGAGGGTGGGGAAACAGCTCAACAGAATTCAAATTAAACGAAGTGACTGCTCACCACGTAGCATTTGGGAGTGCAGAGATTTTTTTTTAATAGATGGCCTCTTACAGACATGATTGAACCTGAACATATAGAGCAAAATCACTGACAAAGAACCAACATTATCCAACACGAGGCCTTCTGACCCCACAGGAAAACCTTTATGCTTTCAAGCTTTAAAATGAAGGAAAAATTCTTCTTGACAACTTTCATTTCAGGATCATAAAAGTCCATTTGTCCCATTAAATATCCTGATTCTCTTGGCATGATTACTTCTATAAATGTTTAAGACTTCTGATTTTTCCTCTTTTTGTATGAAATAAGAAGGAAATTACCGAAGAGCAGAAACTTTGTTCATCCGGCTGAAACACGTTCTTCCTTCTAGTCTCAGCTCAGATATCTTATCCTCCAAGAGGCTTCCTCTGACCCCCAGCCCTGTCTCTGAGTGTCCTTAGTATTCTCTTTATGTCTCTTCCTCATAACTTCTTATTTTATGTTGAGGCTATCGTATGTGTCTGTCTCCCGCAAAGACTGTCTACTGTTCACCATTGTACCCCTAGCACCCAACACTGTGCCTGGCACAAGACAGAAAATCAGTACTTGTGAAACTATTGAAATCAGCAGAAAATGAATGGAAGAGGATTGCATATACCCCAGAATCTGTGTTACTCTATAACAGGGACATCTGTTGCTTTCTTCCTCTCCTGAATAATAACTGAGGACATTGGTCTATTCTCCCAGTTTTATGGTGAGGCAATCTTTCTAAAGAAGATTGCTCATTTGAAATATGGAAACAACTGAAAATTCTCAAAACCAGCTTAGGCTGTGAGCTCCATAGGATGGGGGGAATTTGTCTTCCCTGCTCAGCACGGCAACCCCAGGACTTAGCACAGAGTCTGCCCACAGCAGCCCCCAGCAGTGGACATGAAGTTGTGCCACCCAGATCCCCTTCAAGGAAGGACCTGCAGCCCCTGCACAGAGTGAGGTCAACACACAGGCTTCAGCTGTCAGCTCCTTCAGAGACAGCCTCAGCTGTGCCTTACCTCGTCTGAGGCTGTGCCCTTCCCGGGAGCAGTTCTCAGCCAGTGAATGAGCAAAGCAGGGGTAGAAGACACAGCCATTTTGGCCAGATACAGCCATGGGACAATTCCAACAGGCGACATGTGCTCCAGATTCCCCCACCAGCTTCCCATTTGTCCTGTATCACAGTTTGACTTTCCTTCTGCCCAATCCTGCTTTCTCCCACGTGCCTTCACACGTGTTGGTCCCTATGAAATATTTGGTTCCTCAAACTCTATCTTGGTGTCTCCTCTAAGAAAGCTTGACCTGTGAAACCATCAATACATGCTTGTTGAGTGAATGAATGAGTAAAAAAAAAAAAAAATCTATAAATAAATTAATATGCAAATACGTGAACAACATGACTAGAAAATATTTCAGCTGTGCTAAATGACTACCGCTGCCCACTGGAGCAATCAGGGAATCCCCAAAACAGTCCCATACAAATTGGAATACAGCTGCCACTTCCAGAGCATGCCTTCTGTTAAATGCCACGCTATCTCATATAATCCTTTCACCTGCCCTGTCGGGTGGAAATTCGTTGGCTTCATTTTAGAAAATAAGGGAAGGAGGTTCTCAAAGTTGAAGGAACTTGCTCAACTCACACAAGTCAGCTGCAAAGCTGGGACGCAAATGCTTTTTGCCTGGCTCCAAACACTACTTCTCCATGGTTCATATCATCCTCCACAATCAATAGCAAATGTTTTAGCTGGTAACCCCTTCTCAATATGGTCAAACAGACTGCCTGAAAGCAAACATTTGGCCTGAACATTTCCTTCTATCCAGCTGGCTGCTCCAATAAGAAACTATCACCCTTGTTCCAAATGCACCAGCTTATCCCTGTGTGGGCAAATAGATCTGTGTGGGCAAATAGATACTACTTGGACAACTCCAGTTTTATTTTTGCCTTTAGCAACATATGCAATGCTGTTTTTCCATGTGATGAATAATAACAATAATAAAAATTAATAATAATAGTAAAAGACTATTTTTATTAGCTTAAAAATCACAAGAAAACTTCTTGCAACATTTGTCCAAAATGAGAATGGAATGTTCTCTGTTACTTATGCAATGCTATAGCTGGTTCCAAAAGCAGTTTAAAGGGAATGTAAAAATGTACTTCTGAATAAACACAGGGAGGGACTTTCAGGTTATAACAGCACCTCCCTTCCCACTGAGGTAAAATCGAAATATCACTGGAAACTAGACAGATTAGCATTTCTCCAAACTTTTGGAAGAATTTTCTCTAATTAGGATGAGGAGCTGGGTGAGTTCCCCAGCTCTTTCTGTATCCATGCTCTTTGCTGTGTAATTTTGTAGTGCCTTCCCACTTTGATTGAGGCCTTACCCTGTGGCTTGCTTTGGCGAAGGGGATGTTAGAAAATATGATGTAAGCAGAAGCTTGAAAAGTGCTTGTAAGATTGGGCTCGTTCTCACTTTTTATCCTGTGCAATCGCCATGAGAACATGCCTAGGTTAGCCAGCTAGAGGATGAGAGATGTATGGAAAAAGAAGCCCCAGCTAAGGTGCCCCATCCAAGTCTAACCTAGATCAGAGCCCCATCCTAACTTTCTAATGGGTGAGAAATAAATGCTATTGTCACATGAAACTAAATTTTCTGGTAGTTTGCTACACAGCAAAATTTAACTGATTCAATGGGCTTAGGTAAAAGACTGTTGGTAGCCTTCACTTGCTTTGAGCTTTGAAACAAAATAACAATGACAAGAAAAGGCTTGATGACCCAAGACATTTCTACAAACCTTTCCTGAGCAGAGACTCAGGGCCTATGCTGATCAGAAAATGACTTTCTGAAATGACCATAGATTTTTGCCCTTTTCTCTATTGTATTAGACACATTTCAAGTGCTCAGTAGCCACAGGAAACTAGCTAGTGGCTATTGTGTTGGACAGCACAACTCTGTATCTATCAGAGACGGTAATCCCATTGGACCAGAGTGGAAGTAGACAGGAAAAGGAGCACTGTGTCCTGGGATTTTAGGCAGCCACTGGAAAAGAAAGAAACCAAAATCGAGAATAGTAGTTTGTTTTTCATGTGTAGCTTCTGGCATAAAAACTACACATTGCTTCAGATTACTCAGAATGACTTTCTTAATCATGTTCAGAAAAGAAGAAAGTAAAAGAGAATAATCCAAAGAAACTTTTTTAGGTAAGTGTCTAAAAAATAGCAGAAACTTGGTTCGGACCTATATATATGTATTCATTTACCTTTCAACTTTGATACAAGATTTGTCATCATCTAGGTAGAAAATAATGGGATGAGGAAGAACCCATGTGCCCATTTGTCCCTAGGACTACATATCTATATCTACATATCCACATGTCTATTAATATACACATAGATGCTCACACACTATTTAAAAATTCTACAGTTTTGCATTGCTCGAGAAGGAAAGTATTTCCCTGATGACACAAAGAAATAGCATCTATTTAATAAGAGCAATTACAAGTAAAATAAAAATATTATACTTTTGATATAATTTAAGCACATGTAAAACCTATAAAAAAAAGAATTGAATGATAATATGACAAGAAAGAGATTTAACTTTGGCCTCAGACAAAAATGGAGCTGATTGAAAAAAGACAGAAGTTTAAGAAAATGAAAAATGCAATTAAAGGTCAAAAAGATAAAGAAGAGATTGGTAGATAGGATGGAGATAAGAGATCCAACTTATAAATAATTGGTGATAGCAAGAGAAAAGCACAAAAATTTAACCAGAAGCTAAAATGAAACCCTAACACTGGAATGCAATGGAGCAAATTTATAAAGTTTTGAAGCAAAGTATATGACCCAATAATTCTCTACAAAATAGACTGTCAAAAGGAATATATTCTTAGACTGTAAACTTTACCCATTATCTATTGCCACAATAATGCTGCAAAACAAACAACCACAAAACCTTAGTGAGATACAACGATAAACATTCATCATTCGTAAGATCATGGGTCGGCTGGGGAGTTCTGCTGCTCTGAGCTAGGCTACTTCATATGTCTGCAGCCTGGTCCAGACAACAAGGTCCACTTGACTGATCTCTACATGTCTCATCCTCCATCATCCTAGCTTGGTCTCACAGTGGTAGCAAGGGATCAAAAAAAAAGAGCAGACACACATGTGTGCTTTCTAGCTCATGCTTGAATCAAGTTGGCTACAGTCCCATTGGTCAAAGCCAGTCACATGACTCAGCCAAAGCCAGCCTGGGAGGGGACTACAAAGTTACCGGGCAAAGGAGGTAGATCCAAGGAGCCTAACAAGGGAGACCATCAAAGCAATCATTCCACCTGTCAATGCCTTCCAGCCATAGGCCACCAGGAATACCTCTAATCACATTGGGCATATCACTCATTTCAGTGAGGGAAAACACATACCCAGGAAAACCTTGAGGCATGTTAGCAAGAGGCATTAGAAAGGAATTTCAATAGGATTTGTACTTGTGTTAGTGATTTTGGTGTGTGGGGCTTTGGTCTGGATTGGATGCTGTCAAGATGCAGGGGTATCGTATGACTGGGTATCTCAATAAATCTTATGTGTCTAGAATGAAGGAAGACAGAGAAAAGCTAAAGGTATAATTTGTAAAGAAGCAGCAGTCCCTTATATTAGCCAGCTTAGCAGGATGTGTGGTCATTTCTATGGTTTGGACAATGTTCATATTTTTCTGTGTTCAGACATGGGCATGAAGTTGTCTTGTCTTTGTCCTGTTCCACCTCAGTAACAGAGTGGCCTGGTCTGATATTGATGTTCTGTGAAATTATGTTCAACAGGAGAGCTCTGTAGCCTCACTATGATGCCAGCCAGCTCCTGGATGTCAGGGGCTGCTTTTCTTGTAATATCACACACACTACCAGTTAGTTACTGTGGCAATTTTACTTAATGCATCCATCAGTCATCCCAAGGTGATTTAAAATAATGAACTGAATTAAAAGAAAAAACTTGGGTATGAAAGCACTAACCATAAACACAGAACCCAGTTAAACACAGAGCTATGTCTACATAAATATTATAAATATGGTTACAATATATCAAAAGCAATCATCAAATGAGACATCTAGGCCATATAATAAGAATTTATCAGTAGTAAGAATTTAGATATAAAAACCCAAATTATATTTGGGTCAAGAAGTGAAAACTGGAGAGTGGGAGAAAATTAAAATGTATCACATTTCCAAATTTAGAGAAGAAGTCAAAGACACTAGTTCATTTTTTTCCCTTTGATGTTTGGAGAAATAGAGGTGCCAAAACCATACCATGCTTGTGGGTTGGCAGAATCAACATCATTAAGATGTCTATACTATCCAAAGTGATCTACAGATTCAATGCAATCCCTATTAAAGTACCAACATCATTCTTCACAGATGTAGAAAAATTAATTATATGCTTTGTATGGAACCAGAGAAGACCCCACATAGCAAAAACAATTCTAGGCAATAGAAACAAAATGAGAGGTATCAACTTACCAGACTTCAAACTTTATTATAAGGCTGTAGTAATCAAAACAGCTTGGTACTGGCACAAAAATAGAGCCATTGACCAGTGGAACAGAACTGAGAACCCAGATATAAAACCA